>NC_048321.1:14062501-14169766 GCF_013100865.1 Trachemys scripta elegans
CCCTGCCCCTGTTCCAACACCTCCCCCACAGTCTCTCCCCTTGCCCCCCCCCCAATCATCTCACCCTGCATGGATGTGGAAATCTGTCCCGAATTCCAGGCTGTCGTTAGCCCCTGGGGCAAAAGATCAGCAGAGGTTTCCAAAGGGAAGTTTGCAGCCTTTGCTCAGACCCAAACATTTTCACTTAAAAAAATAAATAAATAAATACCCAAACCCATCCTGACACCCATCTGCTCTGTCCAGATTTGCTGTTATCCCTGTTGAGGCCAAAGTGTTTTGAAAAATTAAAAATCCTTGACACCATTGTGTTGCCTCCCCATGTTGCTCGTTAATCTGATGGACCTGCCGATAATGACTAAAGATGAATGCCCTGGGAGCAATGTGTCAAGCAGACAGTTTGTGAAGTAGGAATGTGAATGCTGAAGCCCTCACAAAATGCAGAGGCTTTTCTTAACCTGAGAACTGGAAAAGAGCCAGATCCCCTGCATGGGTTTGAAAGTGACAAGCGCCTAGCGACTGACCAGAGCAGCGCCAGGTTTGAAGTGACGAGGGGGGTCTGTGTCATGAAGTCTGCATTTCCACTGAGGACTCTTCCATTGCTAGGGTAGCGCTGGTGCAGGTCTGCCGCCCGGCACAGCAATGCTGAGAGGTGCCGGTGTAGACCCAACCCACTGCCCTCAGCCCCCGCACTGACCCTGTTCCCTCAGCCTCCCCCGCAGTTCCCCCTGTATCTCCCACCCCAAACCCATTGCCCTCAGTCCCTGCCCTGACCCTGTTCCCTCAGCCTCCCCTGCAGTTCCACCTGTATCTCCCACCCCAAACCCACTGCCCTCAGTCCCTGCCCTACCCCAAATCTCTTCTTCAGCCTCTCCCGTCATCCCACCCCATCGCTCCCCCTGCTGTCCCATCCCCTCAACTTCCCCCCATTCCAGTCCTGCTCCCCTCTCTCATCCCCTCTCCCCAACTCCCCGACCCTCCCCAGCCCAGCCCCATTGTATCCCCCGCCCTGCCCCACTCTACACAGCTCTCTACCCTGTCCCATTCATGCTCCCCTCAGCCCCTACCCTGCTCCCCACATCCCAGTCCTGTCCCATCCCCCTCAGCCCCCCTGACTCTCCCAGTCCTGTCCCCCTCAGTTCCTCCACCCTGCTTCCCCTGGTCCATCCCCACACACCCACCGACTTCCTCAACCTCCCTCCCCCCAATCCCACTGCCTGGACTCACCCCTGTCCCACTCAGGACATGCAGGACAAAGAAGCAATGGGCTTAAATTGTAGCAAGGGAGATTTAGGTTAGACATTAGGAAAAACTTCCTAACTGTAAAGGTAGTTAAGCACTGGACAAATTACCTAGGCCTGGTCTACACTACGGGTTTAGGTCGACTTTAGCAGCGTTAAACCGAATTAAGCCTGGACACGTCCACACAACGAGGCCCTTTCTTTCGACTTAAAGGGCCCTTTAAACCGGTTTCTTTACACCACCTCCGACGAGGGGATTAGCGATAAAACCGGCCTTTGCGGGTCGGAATTGGGGTAGTGTGGACGGAATTCGATGTTATTGGCCTCCGGGAGCTATCCCACAGTGCTTCATTGTGACCGCTCTGGACAGCGCTCTCAACTCAGATGCACTGACCAGGTAGACAGGAAAAGACCCGCGAAGGTTTGAATTTCATTTCCTGTTTGCCCAGCGTGGAGAGCACAGGTGACCACGCAGAGCTCATCAGCACAGGTAACCGTCATGGAGTCCTCCCAGGATCGCAAAAGAGCTCCAGCATGGACCGAACGGGAGGTACGAGATCTGCTCGCCATATGGGGAGATGAAGCAGTGATAGCTGAACTCCGTAGCAGTAAAAGAAATGGAAAAGTATTAGAAAAGATCTCCAAGGCCATGAAGGACCGAGGCCATAACAGGGACACACAGCAGTGCCGCGTGAAAATTAAGGAGCTACGGCAAGCCTACCACAAAGCCAGAGAAGCAAACGGAAGGTCCGGGGCAGAGCCGCAAACTTGCCGCTACTACGCGGAGCTGCATGCGATCCTAGGGGGTGCAGCCACCACTACCCCAACCGTGTGCTATGACTCTCTCACTGGAGAAACACACAGGGAAGACGGTTCGGGGAACGAGGAAGATGACGATGGAGGTACTGTAGGTAGCTCACAGCAGCAAGGAAGCGGAGAAACCGGTTTCCCCAACAGCCAGGATATGTTTGTGACACTGGACCTGGAACCAGTAACTCCCGAACTCACCCAAGACCCTCAGGGCACACAGGAGACCTCTGGTGAGTGTAACTTTGTAAATATTTGTAAACATTACAAAAAAAAAGCAAGCAAGTCTGTTAACGTGTATGGGGATGGAGCGGAAATCCTCCAGGGACATCTCCAGAAAGCTCTCCTGGTTGAAATGGGGTGATTTTATTAAGGGGGACATTCAGAGGCGCCCGTTCCTGCTATTCTGACCAGAAATGTTCCCCGCTGTTAACCACGCGGTGGGGGGGAGGGGTGAAGTGATCATCCCAGAGAATCGTGTGTGTGTGTGGGGGGGGGGGTGGTTTACTTGTGTTTGTGCCGCATGTTAACCGGGAAACCGCAGCCCCCTCCTTTTACATTGAAACCCCATTTTAAATGGACAACCCAATTCATCCTTGATATGGGAAATGCGCTGCTGTTTGCAACCTTTCCCGCATGTTAAGAAGGTTAAAAAAGCCAAAACACTGTGGCCTACGATGGCTGCCTGCAAGCCGAAATATGCGACCTTGTAATGAAAGAGTGTACCCATTGTTCCCTAAAATGTGTCTTTTTTAACCACCTCTCCCTTCTCCTCCACCAGCTGCAAATGTTTCTCCTTCGCAGAGGCTCGTGAACATTAGAAAGAGAAAACGTAAGACGAGGGACGAGATGTTCACGGAGCTGCAGATGTCCGCCCAGGCTGATAGAGCACAGCAGAATGCGTGGAGGCAGTCAATGTCGGAGATGAGAAAAGCCCAACATGAACGAGAGGAGAGGTGGCGGGCTGAAGACGATAGGTGGCGTCAGCTTGCAGACAGACGGCAAGAGGCAATGCTCCGTCTGCTGGAGCATCAAAGTGATATGCTCGAGCGTATGGTTGAGTTGCAGGAAAGGCAGCAGGAGCAGAGACCGCCGCTACAGCCCCTGTGTAACCAACAGCCCTCCTCCCCAAGTTCCATAGCCTCCTCACCCAGACGCCCAAGAACACGGTGGGGGGGCCTCCGTCCACCCAGTCACTCCACCCCAGATGATCGCCCAAGCATCAGAAGGCTGGGCTTCAATAAGAGTTAAAGTTTTAAAATGCAGTGTGTCCTTTTCCATCCCTCCTCCCCCACCCATCCCAGCTACCTTGGCAATTATCCCCCTACCTCTGTAAGGAACTAATAAAGAATGCATGAATGTGAAAAAACAATGACTTTATTGCCTCTGCAAGCGGGAGGGGAGGGGAGGGTGGGGTGGGGTGGTTGGTTTACAGGGAAGTAGAGTGAACCGGGTCGGGGGGGGGGGGTTGGAGGGTTCATCAAGGAGAAACAAACAGAAGTTTCACACAGTAGCCTGGCCAGTCACAAAACTCATTTTCAAAGCTTCTCTGATGCGCACCGCGCCCTGCTGTGCTCCTCTAACCGCCCTGGTGTCTGGCTGCGCGTAATCAGCGGCCAGGCGAGTTGCCTCAACCTCCCACCCCGCCATAAAGGTCTCCCCCTTACTCTCACAGATATTGTGGAGCGCACAGCAAGCAGCAATAACAATGGGGATATTCTTTTCGCTGAGGTCTGAGCGAGTCAGTAAGCTGCGCCAACGCGCTTTTAAACGTCCAAATGCACATTCCACCACCATTCGGCACTTGCTCAGCCTGTAGTTGAACAGGTCCTGACTACTGTCCAGGCTGCCTGTGTATGGCTTCATGAGCCATGGCATTAAGGGGTAGGCTGGGTCCCCAAGGATCACGATAGGCATTTCAACATCCCCAATGGTCACTTTCTGGTCCGGGAAGAAAGTCCCTTCCTCCAGCTTTCGAAACAGAGCAGAGTTCCTGAAGACGCGAGCATCATGTACCTTTCCCGGCCATCCCACGTTGATGTTGGTGAAACGTCCTTTGTGATCCACCAGGGCTTGCAGCAGCATTGAAAAGTACCCCTTGCGGTTTACGTAGTCGGTGGCTTGGTGCTCCGGTGACAAGATAGGGATATGGGTTCCGTCTATGGCCCCGCCACAGTTTGGGAATCCCATCTCAGCAAAACCATCCACTATTGACTGCACGTTGCCCAGAGTCACTACCCTTGCTATCACCAGGTCTTTCATTGCCCTAGCAAATTGGATCACAGCAGCCCCCACAGTAGATTTGCCCACTCCAAATTGATTCCCGACTGACCGGTAGCTGTCTGGCGTTGCAAGCTTCCACAGGGCTATCGCCACTCGCTTCTCAACTGTGAGGGCTGCTCTCATCTTGGTATCCTGGCGTTTCAGGGCAGGGGAAAGCAAGTCACAAAGTTCCATGAAAGTGCCCTTACGCATGCGAAAGTTTCGCAGCCACTGGGAATCGTCCCATACCTGCAGCACGATGCGGTCCCACCAGTCTGTGCTTGTTTCCCGGGCCCAGAATCGGCGTTCCACGGTATCAACCTGTCCCAGTGACACCATGATTTCCACATTGCTGGGGCCTGTGCCTTGTGAGAGGTCTATGGCCATGTCAATTTCCTCATCACTCTCGTCGCCGTGCTGCAATCGCCTCCTCGCCTGGTCCGGGTTTCGCCTTGGCATGTTCTGGCTCTGCATATACTCCAGGACAATGCGCGTGGTGTTCATAGTGCTCATAATTGCCGCGGTGATCTGAGCGGGCTCCATGATCCCAGTGCTAGCTATGGCGCCTGGTCAGAAAAAAGGCGCGAAAGTAGTATCTGATGGACCAGGAGAAGGAGGGCGGGAGGGAGGGAGGGAGGGAGGGCCGAGTGACGACATGGCGTACAGGTACAGGAACAGGGAGAAACACAAACAACTGTCACACAGAATGGTCCCCCCAAAGATTAAATTGGAAACCCTGGGCTTAGCAGGCCGTTGATTTCACGGAGGAAGGGGAAGCAAATGAACACAGAACAAATCTATTTTTTACATCTTAAGGTGGCAGCCGACGCTGCAGCATGAGTGACAGCCATACCAGTACGATGACGATGGGTACCAGTCATAATATACCATCATCTGCCAAAAGGCAAGGGGCTGCTGCTGTGTAGCAATGCAGCCCCACGTCTGCCAGCCCCACGTCCGCCAGCACCCAGCATCGCCCTCGGCCTCTTCTGGGTGCTTAGCAGACAATATTGGGCAATTGGCAGAAAATAGTATATTATGACTGGTAACCGTCATCATCGAAACAGTAGCATGTCTGCCCAGGTGGCCATGATTGACAGCCATACCAGTATGACGATGACGGGTACCAGTCATAATATACCATCGCCTGGAAGGGGTTGGTGCAATGCAGCCCTACAGCTGCCAGCCCCACGGCTATCACTCATGCTACACCGTCTACCGCCAAAAGGCAGTTAGCAGCTGCTGCTGTGTAGCAATGCAGTCCCATGTCTGCCGGCACCCAGAGGACATATGGTGACGGTGAGCTCAGCTGAGCTGAGCGGGCTCCATGCTTGCCGTGGTATGTTGTCTGCACAGGTAACCCAGGTAAAAAGGCGCGAATCTATTGTCTGCCGTTGCTGTGACGAGGGGGGAGGGGCCTGACGACACGTACCCAGAACCGCCCGCGACACTGTTTTGCATCATCCGGGCATTGGGATCTCAACCCAGAATTCAAAGAAAAGGCGCGAACCGCTTCTCGGCTCGAGCTGTGGCGCAAACGTAGTATCTGACGGCCTAGGGGAAGGAGGGAGGGGGGCCGAGTGACGACATGGCGTACAGGCACAGGGAATTAAAATAAAGAACGGTGGCTGTGCATCAGGGAGAGACACAAACAACTGTCACAGACTGGTCCCCCCCAAAGATTAAACTGAAAACCCTGGGTTTAGCAGGCCGTTGATTTGACGGAGGGAGGGGGAAGCAAATGAATACAGAGAAAATCTATTTTTTTACATCTTAAGACGACGGTGCAGCGTGACTGATAGCCCTCGGCATCTTTCTGGGTGCTTGGCAGCAAATACGGGGCGGTGTATGACGATGGTCTTCAGGCCTATTGCACGAGCTGCTGCTCAGGGAAGACTCTGCTAACGTGCGATGACCCGACTTGTAATAGGCCGGCTAACAGTCATAATACACCATTTACTGCCAAAAGGCAAGCCCCACGGCTGCCAGCACCCAGATCGCCGATGAAGGCTACCAGTCTACTGCACCGTCTACCGCCAAAAGGCAGTTAGCAGCTGCTGCTGTGTAGCAATGCAGTCCCACGTCTGCCGGCACCAAGAGGACATATGGTGACGGTGAGCTCAGCTGTGCTGAGCGGGCTCCATGTTGTCTGCACAGGTAACCCAGGTAACCCAGATAAAAAGGCGCGAATCTATTGTCTGCCGTTGCTGTGACGGGGGAGGGAGGGGCCTGACGACATGTACCCAGAACCGCCCGCGACACTGTTTTGCATCATCCGGGCATTGGGATCTCAACCCAGAATTCCAAGGGGCGGCGGAGACTGCGGGAACTGTGGGATAGCTGTGGGATAGCTACCCATAGTGCAATGCTCCGGAAGTCGACGCTAGCCTCGTACTGTGGACGCGGTCCGCCGACTAGAGCACCTAGAGCATTTTATTGTGTGGACATACACAATCGGCTGTATACAACCGATTTCAATAAAACCGGCTTCTATAAATTCGAACTAATTTCGTAGTGTAGACATACCCCTAGAGAGGTTATGGAATAGCAGTCATTGGAGTTCTTTAAGAGGTTAGACAAACACCTGTCAAGGATGGTCTAGTGTTGTTATTACTCACTCCTGCCTCAGTGCAGGGGTTTGACTAGATGACCTGTTGATGTCCCTTCCAGTCCTACATTGCTGTGATTCACACTGAATTGCCTTGTGCCACTGTCTAGTAGTAGTGGCACACAGTTCTCTGACATGCAGGTTTATAAAATTGTAGTTAATATACAGTTTAGAGCAGAGCAATTTTAAAGCTCTGCATGTTCAGACCAACTGAGCTGAAAATTGTGATCTATAGTGTTCAAAACTATTCAGATGTGGGCTGAAATAAATAAAATCAGCCTGAATTGCTCAACAATATCGATGGAATCAGCATTGCGCTGCTACATATTGTAAAACATTACAGTAAATCTTGCAAGTATTCCATAGCACGCCGCCTTGCCCACGTGGTAACTAAGCAGAACATCTTCCTGTTTCAACATTCTTCACTTGTATCCCAGAGCTCCTAAAAGTTGTTTTTTTTTCCAAACACTGAATACTGCTAAGTTATGAGTTTTAACAGGTTTTTTTTTCTTTTAAACCACAGCACTGAATGTTATTCTAAAATTGTTTTCCAAATATTCTTAAACTCCCAGTTTATCCCCCGCTGATGTTCATTGTGAAAAGTATTGCAGATCTAATAATAATATTTGGCACTTTTGTAATTCACTGTCCAACATGTGTTTTGTGCCCTCCTCTGGTGGATTTTCAGAGGATAACTGTATAGCTCCCAGCTAAGGGAGTTATATCTTGAACTCAAGTAGTAGAAGCTCATGCTTTTAAGTCTGGATGGCTCGGGTTCAATCTTTGGTGACTAGCTATGATGGAGGTTGCTACACTTATGTAGCCCTTCTGCCCATCTAAGTTGGCAGCAACAAGGGCCGGGTTCTGTATCTAGGGGTTCCGTTTCAATAACACAATGCAAAACCGGCTCGAGCCCCCACCCAGTGACCTGGGACAATTACATACCACCCCCTGGGCGCCCCTAAGAGGCAATACTTCCCCTCTCGCAAGCACGGAGTCTGAGTGTAACAGAAAATGTTTAATAACATGAGGTAAATGACATCAGCATTAAATTGGAAAAAACACCACAAACAGGATTCATAACACAAACCATGAGCAAAAAACCCACCCCAGCAAGTTGGGCTGTGTCCTTTCCCTTGGGTTCTTGAAACCAGCAACCCAAGGATCACCAAAGTCCCAAAAGTCCAACAACCCCCCAAAGTCTCTGTCCCTGGTCAGTGCAGCCCCAGAGTTCGGGGGGGAACGCAGGGCGTTAAGGGGCACCTTACGTGATCCAAGGCCGACGGGGTTCCGCCGCAGCCTTCACCACGAGCCGCTCCACTCCACCAGCTGCCCCGTGAGCTGCTCCCGCCGTCCCACGAACTGCTCTGGCAGCTGCTCCACTCTGCTCACCGACCTGTGAGCCGCTCAGCTCTGCTCCACTTCAGCCGTCCCTTGGGCCGCTCCCACAAGGCTCCGCTCTGCTCGCTGCTCCTCCAGCCACTCCGCTCCACTCACCGACCTGTGAGTCGCTCAGCTCTGCTCCAGTTCAGCCATCCCTTGGGCCGCTCCCACAATGCTCTGCTCTGCTCACTGCTCCTCCAGCCACTCCACTCCGCTCACAAGGCTCCACTCTGCTCCGCCAGCCGCTTAGCAATATAGCTTCAGGCTCCCCCACTAGCTAACATAGCCTCAGTGATCTCAGCTCTTTTGTGATTTCAGCTCTTAGCAATTTCAGCTCATAGTAGGGGAGCCCCAGTGCTAGTGCACCACTGGCCCAAAGCAAATTCAGCTCAGCAATCAGTAACTAGACTTCTAATGGAATCAAAGTTAGCTCTGATATTCAACAGTGGAGAGAGGAGGTAGTGCAATTGGTGTTTCAACCCCTCAGAGAGGGGCCCATCCCATCAGGTACAGATACCTGTCCCCATCCTCTCTCCATTCACTGGGTTTTGTAACCCATGCCCCTTGACAAGCAAGTGCTACTTAGGTAATGGTGAAGGACTCACTCAGTCCTTCTGTCCTACAACAGTTCCACTGGCCTTGATTCACAGAGTCAGGGTAACAAAACTTTATTCTTCCTGCCCCAATAACAGAGAAACTGGGGATCCCACACCAGCCAAAGTAACCACTTTGAGTTGCTGTTGTTTCATGCCAGGCGGGTGGGCGTGCCTATGCAAACAAGATCAGCCCCTGGAGTTCTTTTCCACACTCGCCATAATTCACCACCAGATGTCAGGGTAGAGCTCATCCTGACTCTGCTTACACTTATAATCCCCTTAATCAGAGGTTCTGAATAGGCTTTGTTGTAGGCAGAGCTAGCCTATAGTTAAGCAACCGAAAAATTAGAATGGGAAGTGTTGAAATGTTGGGAAGCCTTATAATTTTGCCAGTCTGGAACGAACATCCCATCTGAGGGATGGGGGCGGGGAGAGAGGAGAGTGAGACAGGACCAGGAAACTGGGACAAGGAATCCAGAGCGGTAGTGGGGGGCAGTTGAAATCAGATGAGGAGCTGGGGCGGGTTAGACAGCAATAGGATAGACATAGACTGGAGGGGACAGGGAAGAAGGGTCTTTGACTACTAGAGACCACTCCATTCAGGAGTCTGGAATAGACCCAGGATTCCTGAGTTTCACAGTTCCTCTTCTGTCAGCAGATATCTGTGAAACCCAGTGGCAAAAAAAGTGTCTCATCCCCCTATAGAGCTGATCTATCACATATAGGATGACAACCTCCTGCCTCTGCCATCACTTACTCCGTTAGCTCACGTGGCAGAAGTCTGTGCAGTGGATCTAAAGGTTCATCGGCAGGGTTGGAGCCATGTGAGTTTCGCGATGATTCCACAGGCCAGAATTTCTGGGGCAGTTCAGTTTTGATTTTTACAAAAAACCCTGGGGAAATGCCTACAGAAATAGGGTGACCAGATGCCTGAATAGGGGAATCTCAAGCAGGAGTAGAGAGGTTATTTTATCTCTGTATTTGGCACTGGTGCAACCACTGCTGGAATCCTGTGTCCAGTTCTGGGGTGCACAATTTAAGCAGGATATTGATAAATTGGAGAGTGTTCAGAGAAGAGTCACAAGACTGATTAAAGGATTATAAAACATGCCTTATAGCGATCGACTCAAGGACCTCAATCTATTTATCTTAACAAAAAGAAGGTTAAGAAGTGACGTGGTTATAGACTGTAAGTATCTACATGGGGAACAAATCGTTAATAATGGGCACTTCAGTCTAGCAGAGAAAGGTAGAGCATGACCCAACGGTTGGAAGTTGTAGCTAGACAAATTCAGACTGGATATAAGGCACACCTTTTCAATGGTGAGAGTAATTAACAATTAACCATATACTAAGGGTCATGGTGTTTTTCTAAAGCTATCCTCTAGGAATTATTTTGGGAAAGTTCTATGTCTGTGCTATACAGGCGGTGAGACCAGGTGATCACCGGATCCCTTCTGGCTTTATAATCTCAGAACTAGGTACATCAATTCACATGCAAAGTTCTCATTGAATTCAATAGGTGTCCTTGCCCTGTGGTTTGCGGTGCGGGCTGCAGCAGGGGCCGTACAACCCCTCTCGCAGCTTCCTAGGGTCCCCTCTCATGGCTCTGTCCACCTGTGTCTGTCATTGTCGTCCTCTCCCCTCCCCCCCGCCCCGCTCGCCCAATGTGTCCTGATATTTCACTCTTGCGAGCTGGTCACCCTACTCAGCTGGACCCTGAGGGAGACAAGTTCAAATCCCCACTCGGCCTGAATCGGGTTGAGGTCTTCAGCCCAGATCTCTCCCCTCCTACGGTCGTGCCTGGCCCCCTGGCTTCCGGGTGGGTGTCTCAGGAGATTTGGGGCCCCGGGGTTAGGCAGCAGATGAGTGGGGAGCTAGAGGATCTAAATGCTGGATTTAGGTGCTGAAAACTTAGTGTAGCCCTGTGGGAAGTCGGGGGAGTCACTTCCCCTCTCTGTGCCATGGGTAGAGCGAGGAAGAATAAAGAATAAGAATAAATAATGGAGATATCCCATCTCCTAGAACTGGAAGGGACCTTGAAAGGTCATCGAGTCCAGCCCCCTGCCTTCTAGCAGGACCAAGTACTGATTTTGCCCCAGATCCCCAAGTGGCCCCCTCAAGGATTGAACTCACAACCCTGGGTTTAGCAGGCCAATGCTCAAACCACTGAGCTATCCCTCCCCCCCATAGGCTAATGGCATATGGGTGGCGTTGTGAAGAGGGCTTTTAAAGAGGCTACTTGACTCCGGTACAGTGGACATTAGGAGCGCGTTGGCAAATTATGACCTTTTTCTTGTGAGAAAAATTGACAAAAACAAAATTAACTTTTCTTTGGCCTTGTCTTCACTTACCGGAGGGTCCGGCGGCATGCAATCTATGTTCTGGGATCGATCCCGGAAGTGCTCACAGTCGGCGCCGGTACTCCAGCTCGCCGAGAGGAGTACGCGGCGTCGACGGGGGGAGACTTCCAGCCGCATCTGGACCGCGGTAAGTTCGGACTAAGGTAGTTCGAATTCAGCTACGTTATTAACGTAGCTGAATTTGCGTACCTTAGTCCGACGTCTGGACTAAGTAGGGACTAGGCCTGAGGTGCTTTTGGATCCAGCGAAGACCATTTTTGGCAGACCCCAACAACAATACCGCTAAGTTCTTCTTCGAGTGATTGCTCATGTGTATTCCACAATAGCTGTGCATGCTCGCCACGTGCACCGGTGCCGGAAGTTTTTCCCGTAGCAGTATCTATAGGTGAGTGCCCCAGCGACCCCTGGAGTGGCACTGCTATGACGCGGTATAAGGGGCGCTGCGCGCTCCCCCCACCCTCAGTTCCTTCTTGCCGCCAGTGAAGGTGCTTCGGAACTGCTTTGCTCCAGCTTTGTTGTAGCTCGGGCCCCAAAACTGCTTGTTCGTTCAGTGTGTGGTACCTGTAGTTAGTTAGTTTCATTTAGCTAGTTACGTTTAGCTAGAGCGCCTGGGCCGGGGCATGCCCCGTGACCCGGGTTTTAAGTGGTGCAACACTTGTAGGCAATCTATGCCAGTGAGTGATCTGCACACGGACTGTATACGCTGTTTGGGGGGAACCCATCTCAGCGATCGCTGCAAGATTTGCAAGTCGTTTAAGCCTTGGACCAAGAGGGAAAGGGATGTTAAGCTCCGGGCTGTTCTGGAGTCAGTTCTGACCCCAGCTCCAGTGTGCTGCTCCGAGTTGGCACCAGGCACCGCAGTGTCAGTGCGCAGCGACCCTTCAGCGCCATCGACTAGTCGGCGCCGCTCCCCGTCCATGGGGCATGCCAAGAAGGCTAGGAAGAGGCCTTCTTCACCACGGCACTGGAGGAAACCTAGGTCAGAGGCTAGACCCATGTTGGGCAGTCCTCGATCCACACTGGCCTCTAGGCCTCCGACTCAAGTTGAGCGGAGTAGCCCGGCCCATTTGGAGGAGGCCTCCCTGGATGTCCGGAGGCCCTGCAGGCGGCCCGGGATGTTACGTCCATGCTGATACCAGGAGCACCGCCAATGTCGGCCCCACACTCCAGAGGGAAGCCGCCGCTGGGATCTCCGTAGTCACCCCCGGCTAGGTACCGGTCTCGGTCGAGGGAACGTTCCCGATGCTGTTCGCCACCCAGCGACCATTCAGGGCAAAGTCCACGTGGATCGCGCTGGTGTGCCTGGCTCATCCTTGTGGCGGAAGTTGAGGACCCTTCACTCTAACAATGGGCCATTGAAGAAACTCCTCGGCCCCCGAGGAGCCACTGGCCAACCCCTGTGATTCAGCAAACCACGTGAAGCTGTGTGGTCTGCTCACGTGACCTTGGACTCCATCTTGGGCCGGTAAGTTTCCACAAACAGGGGCTGTGGCCTTCGTTTGGGCCAGTACATTTCTGTGCACAGGGTATAAAAAGGCACTTGAGACACCTCCATTTCCCTACCATTTCTCCGGGCTGGCTTTCTAACACGGAAGCTCTTAACAAGGGCTTGGGTGAGTCCAGAGAGAGACCTCTGACCGGTAGTGATTTATCGCACCCTGCTGTGATCCCACTCTATGGACAATGAAAATCACTGGTGGGTATAAAAAAAAAAAAAAAAAGAGGAGTCCAGTGGCACCTTAAAAACTAACAGATTTATTTGGGCATAAGCTTGCGTGAGTAGTGGGGTTTTTAACCCACAAAAGCTTATGCCCAAATAAATCTGTTAGTCTTTAAGGTACCACTGGACTCCTCGTTGTTTTTGTGGATACAGACTAACACGGCTACCCCCTGATACTTGTGGGTACCGCCCGTGAAGTTCTGGGTGTGCCCCTGTTGGACACAGGGCCACCTGCACCATTCACCTGACCCAGTGCGGCCACGCTTCTGTTCTTACCTGGCTTCTTGCCGACCCCACCCATGAGAATTAAAATTTTCTCACTGAAATAAACAGAGATAGAACAAATCCAGAGTTTGCTCTCCAGCGTGTTTTATTCAGCACCATACAAAGGGGATGCGAGTCCACCCGGGAGCCGGGAAGCCCTGGTGGGGAGAGGGGCTAACGCAGGCTGCAGGGTGATGTGACCATTGCACCAGGTGGTGATTCAGGAGAGAAGATTCAGCAGAAGGAGCCCGGCGAGGGCCGGGAGGAGGAGCCCGGCTGCTCCTGGTGCCCCGCCCGCCGGACCATAGGTCTCTTTGCATTCGGCCGTGGTTAAACTTGCATTGATCCCTGCGACAGTTCCCGAACCCACTTGTAGCTGGTTGCAGATGGACTGGGAAACACAGCCCTTCATGACCATCTGCACAGGGTTTCGACCTGCGGGGGTGGGAGGGAAGCAGTTGATTGTGGCAAGGAAGCAGCTTCACTCTTTGAGCTGGACTAGGACACAACAGCTTCCACCTCCTCAGGGCCCCGCCAAGCTCCCCCCCAGCCTCCGTCTCCCTGTCTGCTCTGCTCCCCCCAGCATACCTGGGCTACAAAGCAGCAGCTCAGTGCTGGTGGCAGAGCTGGGATCTCTACGCAGGGCGGCTTTGTAGTGAGCGATAGCACCATGGTGTGACTCCCCAAAACTAGGTTCAATTCCCTGCCACGTGTCCCTGTGTGACATTGGGCAAGTCACGGCACTGCTCCGTGCCTCAGTTTCCCCAATCTTTAAAATGGGGAGAACGATCCTTCTTTTGCCTGTTCAGATTGCAGGCTCTTTGGCAGCAGGGATGGTTTCTTCAGAGACGTCATTAGCATCTGGCATTAAAATAAGGTCGAGACCCACTTTCGAGTCCTGACCCACAGTTTGTGAACCCCTGACCTCGTGGAACCGACACAGCGTCTTGCTTCTGCCCTATGCACGGGGGCGGGGGGACAAAGGAAAAATAACCCCAGAATAAATGAACTGAAGTTACCACTTGTTATGGTTCCAGCAGCATCAAGACATCGGGTCTCGGATCCAGTACACTCTATGGTTTGTTCACTGCATTGACCAGCATTCATCACATAGCAGGCTGGGCAGCGGTGGCCATTGGGTTTGGTGTCAGCCGGGGGCACTGGGAAGAAGTGGAGCAAACGCAGTCAGCTCGGGGGACGAGCCCCAGGCGGCGTCAGGGCAGGGAGAGCAGCTGGGGGCTGCACAGCTCAGCCCTGGGTGCCCCCTGCAGGGGGAGCTGTAGCTCTGGGGACACCGGGGGCAGCAGGGGCAGGGGAGAGGTTTGCAGCAGGGATCCCTGGACCCCGCCCTGGGTGGGGCCAGCTGGCTTCACACCTGGTGGGAGCCTAGAGCCCAGCCCACTAAACTCCACCCAGCCAGGGGCTCAGTGTTATTCCCTGGGGAGCCCCCTGCAGGGCAGGAGGCCCAGGCCCAGGAAGGTAATGTGGGGCAGGAGGTGCAGGGGATGGGGGAGGAGAGGTGGAAATGGGGAGAGGTACCTGTAACGGTGGTTGTTCTGCAGGCGTCTCCCACACAGCAGGCGATGCCCGTCCTTGTCATTCCCTGTCCAAAATTCATAGAGATGGGGCCGGCTCTACATTGCCTGGACATCACACAGCCCTTGTGAATGCTCTGGGTATTCACTCCCGCTGCACAGGAGGAGAAGACAGAGATATATTCCCCTTCCACTCCCACCCCATCGACACCCTCTTCACAACGACACCCAGGTGCCATTAGCCTTCCTCTAGCCAGGAGGAAACTGAGGCACAGAGAGGGGAAGTGACTAATCTGAGGTCCCGCAGGGCTAGAGAAAGCCATTTCAGCTTTCTAAATCCTAAATCCAGCATTTACATCCCCCAGCTCCCCACTCAGCTGCCGCGTAACCCTGGGGGCCCTGAATCTTTGGCCCATAAAGCCCTTTCGTTGCCAAAGTTTCCACCAGTGGGTACATGCCAGGCCACTGAAATCCCAACGCCGTGCGTCCTGCTCGCCCCTGAGCCATGGTGGGATTCCCAAACTTGGCGTTCCCCTGTGCTGATATCACCTGCGGGGCCTCATCCAGGAGACGTCCTTGGAGCACTCCCACCGGATCGGGCCCTGCATAAAGCCCAGCCAGCGGAGGAGATGGGGGTGGGGTGGTCCCCCGGATACCCAGTGGGTTGGACACTCTTTGTGGACGTGGGTGATCAGGTTCCAGGGCATGTTTGAAATAGTTAAACAATATGGGGCAGCTTCAAGAGGGGAAACAGAGACACACCCACACACCCCGGAAACCAGGCACGACCGTAGGAGGGGAGGGATCTGGGCTGAAGTCCCCGCCCCAGAGGAGGGACTAGAACCCAGGCATCCTGGCTCCCCAGCCTGCTTGCTGACCCAGGTTGGTTAGGCTCCATCTCACCTACCCAATGTAGTCATTGTGAGAGAGATGGCACAAGAGTCCAGCCCAGCTGGGCAGGTCTGCATGGTGCCCGTGCAGCTGGTTCCTTGCCCTTCGCAAACCTCACACTGCAGGCAGGACCCTGGGGAAGAAGAGAGAACATGACACAGCTAGATTTGTCCCTTCTCTTGAATTTAACTGACCCCAGCTTGGATCTGGCCCCCTTGATACCAACGCAGCCATGGCCGACTGACCCCGGGTGGGTATCCTGCAGAAATGCCTTTTATATCGTCTTGAGCTCCTGGAACTGAAATTCAGATCTGCCTTTCAGAGCAGAGACAATCCCCGTCAGGAAGGCCCTTGGCCAGCTATGAAACTGCCCTGTCAGGACACATTTTAGTGATTTAAAGAGTAAATATTTCCTCCCGTTGTTTCACTTGTTGTCATGGGGACTTTGTGACTTCCAGCCCTCTCCTCCTCTGACCCAGACGCTCCCAGCTCAGCCCCCGTTATTCTGTGGGGGATGATCAGTTACATTAAATTAACGGTTTCACGCGGCAGGCGGCTCTGAGCGGTTGGTACGCTGGAGAAGTTAGGAAATCAGCCCCTGTAGGAACAGACCCCACTCACCCGTAGCCAGGAGAGCAGCGAGGATGCAGACGACAAGAGAAGCCTTCATGGTGATGGGGAAGCAGCAGATCGTCGCTGGGGTCTGTGATGCAGCCAAGTCTCCAGCCAGGGGATTGATCACTGATTGGCTGAAATGAAACCAGACGAACGACTGCACATGCATGAGCTGGTCGACAGAGTGGGTGGAATCACAGAGCCGTTTGCCACAGCTCTGGAGTAACGGCACCTCTGACCCGCTTTGCAGCTGGTACGTTCGCAGCACCCACCCAGAGCAGTCAGAGACAAACCTCAAATACTCCTGCTGGAAGGTTGCAGCCTAAGGGGACTGTTTCTGGGGATCCAGAACAATCCTACACAGCAGCCACATACAAGAGAGAGACAAAGCAGGCTGCTCCCTCGGATAGTGAGACAACTCAACCTACCTTTTTCTAGGCTGGTTTCTTCCAGACTGCTTCTGGTCCCATGCTTCCCCGTGGAGCCCCCAAGACTGGCAGCAGGACGAGGAAACTCCACTCCCTGCCCCCACTCTTAAAGCGATAGCTTTCCATTGCAATCAGTCCTCAATACACAACATCCAACTCCCTGCAAAGTAGCTCTCAGCCACGCACTACTTTTCACAGCGGAAGGACCCCGTATCCCTCCTCCAGAGCCCAATTCCCTTGTGTGCCCGCCTCTCGTGTGTGCCCTCTTTTCTCTGGCCGATAGTGCCTGCAAACACAGTTCTTACTGGGGTGGGGGCACCCACCTCTCATGGCTGGCCCCCTTTCTCTCGGTTAGGTGTGACCTGCTTGTCTTTTTTGGTCTTACATCAGGGTAGCAGCTGCCTCCTGCAAGCACCCCCCGGCTGCTGGTTCTCTCGGCTGGTCTTCGGCAGCTCAGTCTCCGGCCGAGCCGCACACGCTGTCCGAACTTCCAGGGTATACAGTCCCGAGTTCTTATCACAGCCCTGGTATGGGGCTGTAGCTCAAAGGCTTCTCCCCCGCGGCACTGCCTTCTTCAACCACCCAGCCGGGGCCCATCTCAGTAATCTCCTCAGGTCTGGCCAGGTTCTGGGCTCAGTCTGCCTGCACTGACATTTTCATGGCCCTGCTACTGCTCTATCCAGCCAGCGAGACACCCAGTATTTGGCAGCCTTCCCTGGGCTTGGTTCTGCCTGGTGAGCTCTCTGCAATGAGCTGCCTGCAGGCCTGTGGTTTGGTTCGGCTCAGCCAGGCACAAACCCCTTCTCTTTGAGCTCTAGGCAGGAACTAAACTTCTCTCCTCTGCTGCTTGTCTTATATAGGGACCTTCTGGTCCCGGATTGGCTGCTCCATCAGCCCCTCTGATTGGCCGCTCCTCTGCAGCCACTCTAGGCTGCCTGGAGGACTTCTCTCTACTCTATTCTGGGGCAGGGTGAGGCAAGGGCCACAAGGCCTCCAGCATGGCACCTCCAGACCTAATCCACCCTGCCACAGCCACCCTCTCCAGACATCAGGGCCTGGGGCCCCCACTGCATCACCCCAGGTTCCCCAGGGGGAGGGGAAATCTACGGACCCCTCCCACCGAGGAGATGGGGTTTTGCTCCCCACACCACACAGCAGTGGTGCCTCCCCCACTTCCTTAGGGTCACTCATGTTGCCACAGACCATCAGGCAGACTGGGGGGAGACATTCCCCCTCCCTCCTGGCGGCAACTGCCTCTGCCCTGTGCCCCCCACCTCTGTGCACTGCGCTTGGGCACTTCCCACCCTTGGAGGGTGTCATGGCATTGCCAGTGTTCTGCAGCTGCCTCAGTTTCCCCCATGTGTCAGGACACTCAGCCGCCCTCATGCTTTGTTCTGCCCCAGGCTCCCTGGCAAGGGCGGGGTGTCTATGTGAAGGGGTGTGGTGGGGGCTAAAGGCAGGTTGCCCACCGGAGGGAGTTTAGGACCCACAAACCCAGAGGAGTGGGGAGAGTTAGGAGGTAGGAGAAGGCTCAGGGGGAAAGCAGCGAGGAATGGGATAGTGCCAAACTTGGCTGCTGATTACACAGTCCCTGAGCCGGGAGCTGGATTAGAGGGTGGGCCCAGGTCCCCCTCCCTGCTGCTGATGTTGAGTGCATTGGTCAAGAGGGAATTTGATACCCTGGAAGAGGGGGGGACACCTATGGTGACCCGGCTGGAGGGCTGGGTCGTGAAGAGGAGGCTGCGATTCCTGGAGAGAGAGACGCTGGAGGAGAATGTGACGCCTGGCAGAGCTAATCCCCAGGATGGCCAGCAGGAGGCACCACTAGCGGGGACTGAACCTTGTGACAGGGGGACAGAGCAGATCTCCCTGGTCCCGGCTGAAGGAGTCCAAGAATTGACCCGGGAGTAAATTTACCCCGTGAAGCAGCGGGCGGCTCTCTCACCCCACCCCATCCCTCAGGCTTAGGCAGCTGTTTGCACTCGCTGGTGCTACCCCTTTGAGACAACCCCTCCACACCCATCAGGTGCAAGCCGGCTCTTGCCTTCATTACAATGTGTGTGGTGGAGGAGTGGGGCTGGGAGCCAGGACTCCCACGTGCTATCCCTGCCTCTGGGAGGGGAGTGGTGACTCATGGATAGAGCAGGGGTGGGGCCTGGGAACCAGGAGTCCTGGGTTCTATCCCCAGCTCTGGAAAGGGAACGGGGGCTTGTGGATAGAGCGGGAAGGGGAGGCTGGGAGCCAGGAGGCTGGCTGCGGGAGGAAGTGGGATCTAGTTTGTTAGAGGAGGGCAGGGCTCCAAGCCAGGACTCTTGGGTTCTATCCCTGGCTCTGGCAAGGGAGTGATTCTAGTGGTTAGAGCAGGGGGCTAGGAGCCAGGACTACTGGGTTCTCTCCCTGGCTCTGGGAGGGGAATGGGGTCTAGAGGTTAGAGGTGGGGAAGCTGGGAGCCACGACTCCTTGGTTTTATCCCCAGCTCTGGAAAGGGAGCAGGAGCTAGTGGATAGAGTGGGGAGGGGAGGCTGGGAGCTTCTATCACTGGCTACAACAGGGGAGTGGAGTCTAGTGGTTAGAGCCCCAACAGACCAGCGGGGTATCACTTACCAAAAGCTCCTTGGAGTAACGTGTGTCTGGGGTGAAATCGGTGGCTAATTCTGCAGAGTGGAAAAGCTGTACCCGTCTCTCGCTCTGTCCTGTCTCTGTCTCTCTCTCTTTTTATAGAAGGGCTCAGGGATGTGCTGTGATGCAATATGAGAACTTCGATTTGCACACCTCTCCTGGGAGAGTCTATAAGATTCTATTCCCCTTGCCGGCCCTGCCCACCTTTTGGGCGTCTGTGCACGCTGAGAAATCCTCCTCCCTTCCTGATGGAAAATCGAGTTAGAGGGATGAGTGAAACCAACTCCCCTTGGAAGGATTGGGATGGCAGCATAGGGTAACTGGTCACACCAGGGACAGGGTGGCAGGACTTCTGGAAGACACTCAGACACTACAGTGATAGACGTGGTATAAAAATCTATATAGACTAGAATAACGCCTTTTGCACAAATTGTACCATCTGGCACACACCTCTCAAGTCAACCGTTCGGCTTTGCCTTAGCCAAAGAAGAAGAGATCGACTGGAATAAGAATTACATAATGCTGTATAGAAGATTTACGATCCCAATCCTTTCACAATAGCATTCGCTTGTCTTGCAAAGTTTCCTGAAATAAATTGAACAGCGTGCAAAACCCAACCAACCAAAATGCTCAACCAAACACTTCGCCAAAGACAGTTTAAGCCCATTGTAGGCTCAGTATTTGTAAATTGTGAAGAAAATTTTCCATTACAAGGTAAAACCCCCTCAGTTACAACTGGTTTTATTTTTGGCAATTACAAAAATCAAATTTGAAAAGAGCAGTCATAGCTTTCTAACTGCTGGCAAGGCCGAGATACCGGCACCCTCTGACATTTCCACCAGCACCTACCTGTTTTCTTGCCTTTTGAGCTACTGTCTTCAAAAATCATGTCTGCCAAACCTCCTCTCTTTTCCTGACCTTTTTAAATGGTTCCTAAAACTGCATCTTCTCCAGTGCCTTCTGCTAAACACGAGGTTTCTAATCAAAGGTCTAATGCAATAAAAAATGACACGCAAAGAAGTTTTACAACAATTATTTATCCTAAACCACCCAACAATAAATGCAAGAACAGATTGCAATGATAGGAGGAGTGAGGGAGATCGAAAGATACACAAAGACATCCCAAAAGCATGTGAAGAGGCAAATGAAAAATGGCTAGAATCAAAGAATATCAGACACAACCACAAAGAGATTCATTGAACCACAAAAAGAACCATGAGACAAATAGAGAAGTTAAGAAAAGGAATAAACTCTATCAAAACTAATGAGTCAGAGGATGCCACAAAGCCAACAGCATCCTAGGAAGATGGGTTGAATACACGAAGGAATGTTGGATTATCCTGAAAAACTGGAAGATAGAGACATTGAAACTGGAGAAGAAAAAACACTGGCTATTACAATGTGGAAACTAGAAAGAGTGCTAAAAAGTATAAAGCGAGGTAAAGTAACTGGGGAGGAATGGATTGTGGTTGAAATGCTACAATCCCTGAAGGACAATTCAGAAACTTACCTGCCAGATCTTCTCAATCAGATAT
Organism: Trachemys scripta elegans; assembly: GCF_013100865.1. Taxonomy (NCBI): domain Eukaryota; kingdom Metazoa; phylum Chordata; order Testudines; family Emydidae; genus Trachemys; species Trachemys scripta. Next base: position 14,083,366 of record NC_048321.1, read on the forward strand.
GCACACCAGGAGAACTTCTGGAGGACTGCAAGAGGTCAATCTGTATTCCTCTACCGAAGGTTGATAATGCTAGAGACTGTGAAGAACATCCAACTATAAACCCAAGAAGCCGCACACTCACAGATCTGTGGAAAGTTGTTGGCACATGGACACATCTTGAGACAAGAATTAGCAGAAGCCAGCAAGGTATCGCCCAGGAGTGGCTATGAGAGAGGCAATTTTTGCCCTGAGGATCTTATGGTAGCGTGGGAAAGAAGTACTTTGTAGAGTATGGGAAGGGATTTCATAAGCTCCAACACGACAAGATGATACATATTCTTGAAGAATGTAGGATTGACTCCCAAGATCTGTAATTAATAACAGGCTTGTTCTGGGGACAGAGAGCAGCAATCCGAACGAAGTGTGAACTGCGTACTGCAGCATCAAAGAGGTGAACCCCATGGTTGCATTGTAGCATTGCAACTATTTATCATATATGTAGAAGTTAGAATAAGGGAACATTTAGAAGACTCCGACCAGGGCATGCAGGTCAATAACGCAGACATCAACAATGTAAGACACGCCGAGGAACCAATTCATCACACTGCTTCTTTTTGAGAGCAATGGCAGCAAGAAATATGGAATGAGGATTAACGATACGATGATATCTATGAGGAGATAACTGGCTCTGTGGATACGGGCAAAGCAGGGGACGTGATATAAATTGACTTTAGCAAAGCTTTTGATATGGTCTCCCACAGTATTCTTGCCAGCAAATTAAAAAAGTATGGATTGGATGAATGGACTATAAGGTGGATAGAAAGCTGGCTAGATCGTCGGGCTCAACGGGTAGTGGTCAATGGCTCAATGTCTAGTTGGCAGCCGGTATCAAGTGGTGTGCCCCAGGGATCGGTCCTGGGGCCAGTTTTGTTCAACATCTTTATTAATGATATGGATGATGGGATGGATTGCACCCTCAGCAAGTTCGCAGATGACACTAAACTGGGAGGAGTGGTAGATATGCTGGAGGGTAGGGATAGGATCCAGAGTGACCTAGACAAATTGGAGGATTGGGCCAAAAGAAATCTGATGAGGTTCAACAAGGACAAGTGCAGAGTCCTGCACTTAGGATGGAAGAATCCCATGCACTGCTACAGACTGGGGATCAACTGGCTAAGTGGCAGTTCTGTAAAAAAGGACCTGGGGATTACAGTGGACAAGAAGCTGGATATGAGTCAGCAGTGTGCCCTTGTTGCCAAGAAGCCCAATGGCATATTGGGCTGCATTAGTAGGAGCATTGCCAGCAGATCGAGGGAAGTGATTACTCCCCTCTGTTCGGCACTGGTGAGGCCACACCTGGAGTATTGTGTCCAGTTTTGGTCCCCCCACTACTGAAGGGATGTGGACAAATTGGAGAGAGTCCAGCGGAGGGCAATGAAAATGATTAGGGGGCTGGGGCTTGTTTCGTCTTCAGAAGAGAAGAATGAGGGGATTTGATAGCAGCCTTCAACTACCTGAAGGGGGGTTCCAAAGATGCTGGATCTAGATTGTTCTCAGTGGTAGCAGGTGACAAAACAAGGAGTAATGGTCTCAAGTTGCAGTGGGGGAGGTTTAGGTTGGATATTAGGAAACACTATTTCACTAGGAGGGTGGTGAAGCACTGGAATGGGTTCCCTAGGGAGGTGATGGAATCGCCATCCTTAGAGGTTTTTAAGGTCAGGCTTGACAAAGCCCTGGCTGGGATGATTTAATTGGGGTTGGTCCTGCTTTGAGCAGGGGGTTGGACTAGATGATCTCTGGAGGTCTCTTCCAACCCTAATCTTCTATGATTCTATGATAGGAAGACAAAAAGTATGGAAATACGTAAAATGCACATGGAAGGCAACACTGTATCTTGATGCTCAAGTGGTGAAACAAATGAATAGTTTCCCCTATTTAGGGAGTCTAATAACATCCGACTGAAGAGGTGAGGAAGAAACCAGGAGAAGGACACAGCTTGCAAAAACTGCATCCAACAACTTCCTGCGACTTCTGTGTCATCTAAAGTTAAAAGGGCCACATCTGCGCTGCAGTGCTGCATGTGGTCAGCTCTCCTGTCCAGACGTCCTTAGAAAGAACACTAAGAGATGACGCCAGAGTTTGAGTTTCGGCATTGCAGAAGAAGGATAAAAATTAGCTGGATAACCAAAACTATGACCGACGGGGTGATGAGGAGGATGAATTCTACAACAGCACAATCAGTTGAGACTCTTGGTAAGAGAATAACAGCTTTCTGGGGACACGTCGTTCACTGATCCCTGAGCAACTCCACTCAAGGACACCCACGATCTGGCAGGACAGCAGGCAAACCAGGAAGAGGTGGAAGCAGATTCAGCTAGGTCGGAACCATCACCAGATGAACTGGTCTCCAAAGCAGAGGGGAAGTTTTACACCTCTGTCCCAACGGTGGAAGAGACCGTATCATGCTGGCAGGCTGTTGAGTTGGCTTTATCCCTGCCTTCGAGTGGCCCCGTGTCTGTTCTACCTCCCCCGCACCCCCAAAAAAACGCTTCCTCAAACAACGCTCCAAAAACTCCAGGTCAGGTTCACACCCCCATACAGCTTAGCTTGTGATTCACTCCTCGTTGGGCTGGGAGCTCATCCCCGCCACGCTCTGCTCTGCCCAGGTTCCCTGCTAAGGGTGGGGCAAAGAGCTGACCTGCCGGGTCATGGCCAAAGACATCCAAGAACATCCATTGGAGACAGGGAAAGTCACGTCTCCAGTACGGGAGCAGGGGGCTTTGCAATTCCACCCGGTCCAACATTAACCGCGGCTGAACTTTAAGTAGCCACTCGGGCGGGAAAATGGGAACTGCCTCAGCAAAACCCCTGATCTTGCTGCTCTGCAGGGTTCATTTGGAGGCGTTGGTGTTCTCAGAGCCGCTGGCATCTGTCCAGCCCTGTTCCCAGGATAGGGGTTTTCCCACCGTGGGTCAACAGTGGTTAGCAGATGCCCAAAGCCCTGGATCGTGCAGACAGGGAAGTAGAGGTGAGGGCTTGTTCCTGAACAGCATCTGGGCGAGGTCGGTGGGCACCGTGCTGCTCCACAGGGGTCCCCCGTCACAGCCATTGGCCCGCACTCCCCTCCCCGCACCAGGGAGAGAACCCAACAGCCCCGATTCCCCTTTGAAGTGTAGCCGCAGCCCCCCACCCACTCCACTTCACTTTCAAAATGCTGCCACCTGCGGTGCTGTTGGGGAAATGGGAAATGAGAGCTGGCTCGCACCCTGGGCTGGGCCTCACTGTGGTCGGATGCAGCAGCCGGGCTGTGGGCACTGTGCTGCGGGGAGGGGGAGGGGTGACAGCTACCAGACCCCCAGATCTTTCTGTACGGAACCCAGGAGTCCTGACTCCCAACCCCCTCTCCCCTAACCCAATACACCCCACTCCCCTCCCAGAGCTGGGGAGAGAACCCAGGAGTCCTGGCTCCCAGTCCCCGTTGGAGGTTGAACTGACATTCTCCTGGGCTGTGTAACCCCCAGCTTGTGGTACCTGCTTTCCCCACTGGGGTCTTCCTGAGCCTAATCTTAGGGTACGGAACAGCTCCCATATGAGGCAAGACTAAAAAGATCTCTTGGCAAAGAGACGGGTCAGGGGGGTGTAGTCGTGTGGTTATCGTCCCTCCCCCTCTGAGTCGGAGGGAGGCCACACCGCCCCACTACACCGGCGGGACCACCACCTAGTATCAGAGGGTAATTAGCATACTAGGAGTTAGCATCCCGACCGGTCTAACGGGGTTGGGCCCCCAAACAGGGAACAGACTCCAGCCCCGAGGCAGGAGCAGGGCCTCCCAGGAGTCCCTATGCTCTGGTCCTCAGGCCGGGGGCAGAGCAGCCAACTGTCTATAGTCCCTGGGCCCGTTAAGCAGGGGCAGAGCAAACACCGAAGTCAGGCGTCCTAGCTCCTGCGGGTGGCCGACACACCCAGGCCTCTTGACCTGGAGAGGGGAGGCTGCCACCCCGTGGTGGGGTGGCAGGGGGGGCCCGGGCCCACCCAACTCCACCAGGACCCGACCCAGGGCCCCAGCAGTGGTGGAGAAGCCGCCACTGAGTCAGCTGGGAATCCAGCCACAAGACGCCGACTGTGCTTCCGGCAGTGCGACAGCCAGACTTCCTGTTCTGCTGACCCACTGCCGGTGGGAGGGGCAAGGCGGATCTGGCTCCACCCACCTGGGCACAGAGGGTGATTCCCCCCTCTGGGTCAGAGGGGGGCCACACCACCTCACGACAGATGCGACAGAGGGCTAGAAAATCATGCTATGGGGTGGAGAAAAGTGAGTAGAGAACTGCTATTTCCCCTGTCCCACAGCATCAAAACCCAGGAGTCACCCAAAGAAACAAACAGGCGGCAGGTTTAATACATACAAGGGGCGGTACCCTTCTGCACATTGCACGATTAACCCGTGGAACTCATTGCCAGGGGATATGGGGATGGGCAACAGGATAAGTGGGTTCAAAAGAGAATTACATAAGTTCCTGGAATAAGGCCATAAATGGCAATTAGCCAAGATGGGCAGGGACACAACGCCATGCTCTGGGTGTCCCTAAACGTCTGACTGCCAGAAGCCGTGAGGGGAAGACAGGGCTGGGTCTCCCCAATATCACCACGTTCTGGGCACTGCCCGTGAAGTTCTGGGTGTGCCCCTGTCGGACATAGGACGCTGGACTAGCTGCACCATTCACCTGACCCGGTGTGGTCGCGCTTCTCGTCTTACCTGGCTTTTCACATCCCCACTCACGAGAATTAAATTTTTCCTCATTGAAATAAACAGAGACATAAATCCAAAGAGTTTGGTCTCAGGTTTGTTTTATTCAGTGCAACACTATCAAGGGGACGTGAGTCCATCTGAGAGCCGAGAACCCCTGTGGGGGAGAGCAGCTAATGCAGGCTGCAGGGTGGATTTCAGTGCGGTGTGGCCATTGCCCCAGGTGGGGAATCAGGAGAGAAGCTTTAGCAGGAGAAGCCCCGCGAGGGCTGGGAGGAGGCGCCCAGCTGGTCCCAGAGCCATGCTCGCCGCGCCGGAGGCCTCTGTGCATTCGACCTCAGTTAGATCTACACTGATATCTGTGAACATCTGCGAAGCCACTTGTGCCATGATGCAGATGGACTCGGAAGCGCAACCCTTCATGACAGTCTGCTTTTCATGTCCATCTGTGGGGGGGGGGAGGGGGAAGGAGGCAATTTTTGTCAGGCTATTCAAGCTGGATTAAGACACAACACCCCCCCCCCCAGTGCCCCACCAGGATGCCCCACAGCCTACATCTCCCCATCTGCTCTGCTCACCCCCAGCCTGTCTGGGCCTACATGGATTCCCTTTCTCCTGCGCTCTGACGCAGGCTCGCGGTGTGTCCGTGAACAAATCACTCACAGCCCCGATCTAGAGACCACCGTCAGTACCCGGATTGGGTCAGGCCAGTTATAGCCCTCGCCAGCTCATCTAGCAGCAGCAGCTCAGTGCTGGTGGCAGAAGTGGGATCTCTAAGAAGGGTGGCTTTGTAGCGACTTAAGGCACCATTATGGGACTGCCACAGCCTCCCTGTGAGAATTTAGGCAAGTCATGGCACAAACTGTTCCAGTTTCCCCATTTTTTAAATGGGGAGAACGATCCTTCTTTTGCCTGTTTAGATTGCAGGCTTTTGGGGGCAAGGACTGTATCTCACCAGGAGTCCTTTAGCATCAGGCACAAGAGGGGACCCCAATCTCCATCTAAGGTCTGTGCAGCGCCTGGCACAACGGGGGCCGCCAAGACTAAGCCAGTCCCTATCACGAGTAGCTTAGAGACTAAACTCGACACAGGAAACGGATGGGAGGAGAACCAGACGCACAGGGAGGGGGAGACACTGGCCCAAGGTCGCACCTAAGCCCAGTGCTAGGAATAGGACCCAGGCGTCCTGATCTGCAGCCAATACCCTTCACTTAGTGACGCCAAAGAGTGACTCACTGCACACCTACAGGGGGTGGGCGAGAAACAACAAAGGAAAAATAACCCCAGAATGAATGAACAGAAGTTACCAATTATTATGGTCGCGGTGGCATCAATACACTGGGTCTCGGATCCAGTACAATTTATGGTTTGCTCATTGCAATGATCAGCGTTCACCGCGTAGCAGCCAGGGCAGCGCCGGCCGTTGGGTTTGGTGTCAGCCGGGGGCACTGGGAAGAAGCGGAGCAAACACAGTCAGCTCGGGGGACGCGCCCCAGGCGGCGTCAGGGCAGGGAGAGCAGCTGGGGGCGGCACAGCTCAGCCCTGGGTGCCCCCTGCAGGGGGAGCTGTAGCTCTGGGGACACCGGGGGCAGCAGGGGCAGGGGAGAGGATTGCAGCAGGGAGCCCTGGACCCCGCCCCGGGTGGGGTCAGCTGGGTTCACACCTGGAGGCAGCCTAGAGCCCAGCCCAATAAACTCCACCTGCACATGGGCGCAGTGTTATTCAATGGGGCGCCCCCTGCAGGGTCGGAGGACCAGTCTCAGGAAGCTAACTTGGGGTGGGTTCCAGGCAGTGGGAGGTGCTGTGGGATGGAGGAGGAGATGCAGAGATGGGGAGAAGTACCTGTAATATTGGTTCTGCAGGCATTTCCCATGCAGCATTTGAAGCTTGTCCTTGTCATTGCATCACCAAAATTTGCAGAGAAGGGGCTGGCTTTACACAGGTCGGAGGACACACACTTTTTGATAACTGTCTGAGTCTTGCTTCCCACTGCATAGGAGGAGAAGACAGAGATTTATTCCCCTTCCACTCCCATCCCATCAACGCCCTCTTCACAACGACACCCAGGTGCCATTAGCCTTCCTCTACCCATGGGGAAACTGAGGCTCAGGGTGGGGAAGCAACTTACCCAAGGTCCCACAGGGCTAGATAAGCGAGTCCAGCACCTACATCCAGCATTTAGATCCTCCAGCTCCCCGGCCCCGAATCTCCTGCCCATAAAGTCCTTTCGTCGTCAAAGTTCCCACCGAGGGTACATGCAGGGCCGCTGAAATCCCAACGCCGTGTGTCCCGCTCACCCCTTAGCCGCAAGGGGATTCACAGACTAGGTGTTCCCCTGCGGAGCCTGATTCAGGGGATGCCCTCGGAGCGCCCCTACCAGATTGGGCCCTGCACAAAGCCCAGCCACGGGAGGAGGTGGAAGGGTGCCCCCCATATACTCAAGAGCCCAGTGGGTTAGACACGCCTCATGGATGTGGGAGACTGAGAGAGACCCATCAGGAGCCAGGGGGTCAGGCCCGACTGTAGAAGGGGAGAGGGGAAAGGCCCCGTTGGGGAGCTAGCCCACAGGGTCTAACATAGAACCCAGGTGTCCTGGCTCCTTAACCACTGCTCAGACCCACCCACCCCACGCCCTTCCCAGAGTTGGGACTGGAATAGGACCCAGGCGTCCTAGCTCCCCAGCCTGTTCTCTGACCCAGGTTGGTTACGGCCCCTCTCACCTACCCCATGTGGAGTCTGTCCAAGCAATGCCACAAGTGTCTTGCCCAACATCGCAGGTCTGTAGGTCGCCCGAGCAGCTGGTTCCTGGTTCATCGCAAACCTCACACTGCAGACAGGCCCCTGGGGATGGAGAGAGAACATGAGCCACCTGGATTTGTCCCTCCCTCACCTTCCCCTGGGCAATGTGGTAGGGCGACCAGAGGTCCCAATTTTATAGGGACAGTCCCGATATTTGGGGCTTTATCTTATATAGGTGCCAATTACCCCCCACCCCCTGTCCTGATTTCTCACCCTTGCTATCTGGTCACCCTACTCTGTGGGGAAGCTCCGAGTACAGCGCCCTGGTGTCCCTCATCCCTCATCAATGCGCTGCCCCAGCTTTGTCGATGGTCCCAGTTGGCTACAGACATTTCACGCTGCTCTGTGGCTGCGTCTCCCTGGATTTTGCTGCAGATTTCATTTCCCCAGCGGTTTTTCCCACCTCACAAACCCCAGAGAGATCCCCAGCGGGTGTGAGCTGGTGTCGCTCTCCGGTGCGGTGCAGCAAGGGCCAAGTCACACCTGCCATCGATTCCAGTGCAGCTGCGCCCCCCTGACACCAACTGGGCCCTGCCCCACTGACTCCAGTGCAGCTGGGGCCTCCTGACACCGGCTGGACCCTGGCCCCACTGACTCCAGTGCAGCTGCACCCCCCTGACACCGTCTGGGCCCTGGCCCCCCCACTCCAGTGCAGCTGGGTCCCGCTGACACCAGCTGGGGATCACATATAAATGCCCTTCAAATAACCTTGAGCTCTTTTTACGGAAGTTTTGATCTGCTTCCTGTCAGACAACAGACAAGAATGTCCTTGTCCCTGTTCAAAATGTCCTTGTCCTCCGCAGCTCTGAAACGTGCCCAGTCACAACACGGTTCGAGTGATTTAAAGAATAAATATTTCCTCCCATTTCCACCATTGTTTCACTCGCTGTCACGGGGACTTGGTAACTTCCAGCCCTCTCCTCCATGGACGTTGTCACTCAGACGCCCCCAGCTCAGCCCCCGTTATCCTATGGCTGCTTTTCGGTTACGTGCGTTAACAGTTTCACCTGGCAGGCAGCTCTGGGCCATTGGGCCGTTGGAGAAGTTAGGAAATCAGCCCCTGTAGGAACAGACCCCACTCACCCGTAGCCAGGAGAGCAGCGAGGATGCAGACGGCAAGAGAAGCCTCCATGGTCAGGGGGAAGCAGTAGATCGGCACTGTGGTCTGTGATGCAACCAAATCTGCGGCCAGGGGATTGATCACAGTTGTGCTGAAACGAGATAAGAAGAGAGATTGCACAAGCCACATCCAGTTGATAGGGTGGGTGGCTCCTCAGATCTATTTCCACAGTTCTGGGGTAACCACATCACTGAGACCTTCGTGGCTGGTATGTTCGCAGCGTCCACCTGGAGCAGTCAGAGACAAACCGCAAATACTCCAGCTGGAAGGCTGCTGTCTTAAATGACTTTGTTCTGAGAATCTAGGAAAAATACATGGAAGAACCAAAAACAAGAGAGAGAACTCAGCCTCTTTGTTCTCGGCTGGCTTTTTGCATACTGCCTCTGGTCCTACGCTTCCGTTCTGAGCTCTTTGGCGGCAGGACAGGAAACCACCCCACCCCCATTCTTAAGTCACTTATCATTTCAAACACACTCCTCAATACACAATATGTGGCTTCCTCTGAAGTGGCACCAAGCCACACACTACTTTTAATGGTGGAGAGGCTGTATCTCAGGAATCCCCCCTCCAAATCACGCCAACTCTGCTTCACTAGCTCTTCTCTGGCTCCTTTACGGGCATACGGATTTTCGGGAAGATCCAACCATGAATGCAGAAGTCGGAGCACTTGCCAAATGCTCGTTTATGCAAATTCCTGGAAACTCTGACCAAGAATTGCATCTGTTGGCTTAAAGTCGCAAAAAGGGAGGGGGGGGAAACAGCTTTCGTTATTTGTTTTAGAGGAACGAGGCGTTGTTTTTGAGAAGGAGATCCCTTTTCTTTGCCTTTCGGTTTTTTTAACCCAAAAAGTTTCACCAAAATATTCCTCAAAAATGTTGTCCATGTTTCTCATTTCCTCCCCCAATTATTTTCTTTTCCACGTCCCTCCATCCCCCTCCCCCCAAAATTGGTTTCTGGTTTGGTTGGGGGAAAAAAGGTGGAGAATTTTTTCAACAAGCCCCAATATTCTTTAGAAAAACATAATTGCAAGAAAAGCTTCAATTGAAAGTTGGAGTTTAAAAGGTCAGAGACCTGCCATGAACCAGATGCCCAAAGTAACGTAGCTTCTATTCCTGGCCTGCTAGGGGAATGTTGGATTAAACGAGGCATCTTGGATTCTACTCCCAGCTCCCGGCGGGGACTGGGACCTAGTGGTTAGAGTAGTGGGGCCAGGAGGCAGGTCTCCTGGGTCCTATCCTTGGCTCTGGGAGGGGAGGGGAGTCAAGTGGGTGGAAGCTGGAGCACAACTAGAATTTCTCTAAGGAAGGATCCCAAGATTTCTCTTCACCTGGCGTGAACCAAGTTTTCTGCCATCCCTTAAGTTTCATTCTTGGATGTCTATCTGATTCCTGGAGACTCGTCCCTCTCCAGGGCGGCGGGGAACCACACCGCCTCGCTACACTTACCTTGATTCAATAAATCCTTGAACGGTTTGCACCTTATCCCTTTGTATGTTTTGCTTTGGAGGACGGTAACAAACCCGTTGATAGCTGTGGGATCAGGGGGACGAATCTTCTCACCCTCTGCTAGGTACCACATGGAGGCAGGGATAAAGCCAATGCAGCCACCTGTCAGCATGGTACGGTCTCTTCCACCATTGGGACAGAGGTATAAAACTTCCCCTCTGCCTTGGAGACCAGCCCATCTGCTGACGGTTCCAACCTAGCTGGCTCTCCTTCTATCTCTTCCTGGTTTGCCTGACATCTTGCCGGACTGTCTGTGTCCTTGAATTGAGCTGATCTGCAATCACCGAGCTACGTGTCCACAGAAAGACGTTATTCTCTTTGGTACAACAGGACTGACCACTTGTAGCACTGCAGCAATCTAGTGTAGATGTGTCGTTTTAACTTTTAACGACACAGAAGTCGTGGGAAGTTGTTGGATGCATTTTTTGCAAGCTGTGTCCTTCTCCTGGTTTCTTCCTCCCCTCTTCAGTCGGATGTTATTAGACTCCTTAAATAGGGGAAACTATTCATTTGTTTCACCATTTGACTGTCAAGATACAGGTGTTGCCTTCCATGTGCATTATCGCCTTTACATATTACCATATTTTTTGTCTTCCCATCGTTAATCGTCTTTCCATATTTCTTGCTGCCATCGCTCCCAAAAGTGAGCATGTTCTGAAGTTCCTCAAAGTGATATGAATTGGTTCCGTAGTGTGTCTTATGTTGTTGATGTCTACGCTATTGACCTGTATGCCCTGGTTGGTGTCTTCTAAACATTCCCTTATTCTAACTTCTATGTATATGCTAAATAGTTGGAATTATACAATGCAACCATGGCATTTACCTCTGTAATGCTCCAATACGCAGTTCATACTTCATTCGGATTGCTGCTTTCTGTCCCCAGAATGAGCTTGTTACTAATTACAGATCTTGGAAGTCAATCCTACATTCTTCAAGGATATGTATCATCTTGTTATGTTGGATGTTGCCAAATCGCTTTCAATAGTCTATTTACAAAGTTCTTCTTTCCCATGCTAACATAAGACCCTAGCGGCAAAAACTGCCTCCCTCGTACTCACTCCTGGTCGAAACCCATCTGACTTCTGCTAATTCTTGTCTCAAGACGTGTCCATGTGCCAACAGTTTTCCACAGATCTGTGAGTATACGGCTGGCTTCTTGGGTTTACAGTTCAACGTTCTTCACAGTTTCTAGCATTATCAACCTTTGGTGAGGAATAGAGATTGACCTCTTGGAGTCCTCCAGAAGTTCTCCTGGTGTGTATATCTGATTGAGAAGTTTGAGCAGGTAAGAATTTGGATCGTCCTTCAGGGTGTGATGAAGTGGGGGGTTTTCTTGTTTTCTGTGGAGTTTTCAATGGTTTGCATGCGGAGGGGGTGGGACTCAGTTTCCCTGGGTGTTACTGGTTTAACGAGGTGAGGGGAGAGAGAGTTTGTTTTGCAGAGGACCGGAGAGAGGACGTGGGGACCCAGCTGATGGCCTGGAGGATGGATACCCCAGCAACCGGTGACCTGGCGACCTGGTGACCCGGAGGCCCAGCTGAGGAGACGCAGCCGGTTCTGGCCAGTGGGAGGACAATGGGCTGCAGAGAGAGGACCCAGTGACCTAACCAGCCGGTTCCAGCCAGAGGACAGAAGCGAGGAGCGGAGGCCCCGGTTTACGACCCTGTTTACCTGGAGAGAAGACAATGGACAGAGGCGGGGCCTGGGGCCGGTGATCTCAGATGCCCAGCGGGGAGCAGGCGGGCTCTGGGCTGGAGAGGGGGAGCAGGCAGAGCCCACCTGGATGCAGAGAGACTGGGATGTGCTGGGCTGAGGGAGGCCAGGCCTGAGACCCTGAGAGTTTCCTGGGCTGTGTTCAACTCTCAATAAACCCTCCTGTTTTATGCTGGCTGAGAGTCACTCCGGGCTAGAGAACAGGATTGCATCAACCCCTTCAGGGGTGGAGGCCCCGGGGGTCCAGAGTGAAGGGACTCCCTGAGGGGGCCCACGGCAGAGACAGACGTGCTAAGGCTCAGAGGTGCGGCTCCAGGAGGTGGAGGGGCCTGACCCCGAGAGAGAGTGGACCCCCGAGAAGGGCTGTCGCACTGAAAGGGACACCCCACACGGGGCCAAGAGTGGGCACGATCTGTGAGTCCGTGACACAGGGATTGTAGCATTTCAACCGCAATATATTCCTCCCCAGCTTCTTGACCTTGCTTTATATTTTTTTAGCGCTCTGCCTAGTTTCCGCATTGTAATAGCCGGTGGTTTTTCTTCTCCAATTTCAATCTCTATATTTTCCAGTTTTTCAGGATCAGACGCTCCTTCACGTATTCCATCCTTCTTCCCAGGATGCTGTTTGCTTTGTAGCATACTCTGACTCATTAATTTTGATAGAGTTTGTTCCTCTTCGTAACTTCCTTTCCTTAACTTATTTGATTCACGGTCTTTCTATGGTTTCTTTTGTGGTTGTGTCTGACTTCATGTTCTTCTATTTCAAGGCCTCTTTGTTCTAGCCATTTTTCATTTGCCTCTTTGCATGCTTCTGGGATGTGTTTGTGTATCTTTCGATCTTCCTCACCCTTCCGATCTTTGCATTCTGTTCTTGCATTTATTATTGAAAAGTTTAAGATGATTCATATTGTACAACCTTTTTTCATGTCATCTTTATTGCATTAGGCCTTTGATTAGAAACAATGTGTTTAGTTGGAGAAGATGCAGTTTTAGGAACCATCTGAAAAAGTCAGGAAAAGAGAGGAGGCTTGAAAGAGTTGCTTTTTGAAGATAGTAACTCAAAAGTCAAGAAAACAGGTAGGTGCTGGTGGAGGTGTCAGATGGTGCCGGTATCTCGGTCCTGCCAGCAATTAGAAAGCTATGACTGTTCTTTTCACATTTTAGTTTTGTAACTGTAGAAAGCCCTGTGTAAATGCGGGGTTTTTACCTGTAATCTAAAATTTTCTTCACAATTTCCGAATACCGACCCTACAATAGACTTTTACTGCATTTGGCGAAGTGTTTGGTTGAAGGTTTTGGGGGGGGGGGGTTGCACGCAAGTGAACGCTATTGTGAAAAGCTTGGGACCGTATATGAAAAGTTTTAGACAAATGCCAGAAAATTAATTCTTTGGAGATATTTCAATGTCATGATGAATAAAATGGGTGTGTGCTGGGGGGGGGGGGAAATCTGGATTTCAGGGAAACCTTTGACAACGGTCTGAAATCTGGTTTGAGTAAGGTTGGTTGGTTTTTTTTCTTAGTGAAACAGCGCATATCTGTTCTTTACCAGTTGCCATGTTTTCTTGTTAGTAAGTGCTTTTCTTAGAGATGTGACCCCCAACATCACAAAGTAATATTCCCCTCCTCCACACTGCATTTTGCCAGTCTTTCGAATCACTCGTTTCAGCAGGCTGTCGAATAGTAAATCACTAACAAAGGCCCGGGGAGGATCCCGTACCTGATGATATGATGCTGATTTTGAGGCACTTCTAGAAAATATCACTAAACACATAAAGGCAAAGAAGTGTTTTGGGTAGGTGAGTGTTCTTAATCTCTGTTAGAAATGCCCAATCTTGCAGTTTCACCCCTCGTGTGTGCGCCCAGGCCTCTCGACAGCTTTGTAAGAGTGTTTTGTTCGCTGTGCCTGACACTCGGGGGGAAAAGTGTTTCGAAAAATCGGTAAAACCCTAGGGTGTAACCTGATGCTTCATGAGTTTGGGGAGAGATTTTGTCTTGCCCAGGGTAAAACCTTGCCAACTCACAACGAACGGAAACGAATGCGTTTCACTACATAGAGTTTTCAAAACATTGTCAAAGTTTCCCCTGAAATCCAGAACATATCTCTTACCCTCATGCCCTCTTCTTTTCAGGTTACCTTGAAAAAAGTAAGTGTGTGTGTGTGTGTGTGTGTCATTATCCCCACACCACTGAACAAAGCATACAGGCAGGGCTGGTTAAACCTTTTGTGGGCCCGCTGCCAAACATATTTGTGGGCCCCCATGGGACACTACAGCAGGAGCGCCGGGACCTCCCACCGCACTTTCCCTGTGTGACAGGACCCCCCCGGGGTGCAGCCTGGGACTGTGGGACCACTGTGCCCCCCTAACTCTCCCCAGCCTGGGCTGTCTCTCACAATGCCTTGCTAGTGACCAGCAGCAAACCCCTCCTGGCACTGTTATCACTCAGCACAACCGCATGTGGAGCCCCACACCCAGCTAGATTGCATGAATGCTTCCAGAGCCACTCACGAATCACACAGAGAAAGGCACCCGCCAGATCCCTCCAGCTCCCAGCACTGTGCCTCAGGAATGTACCGTCTTTATTTATTCATTGGTTCACCACTTCATCAATGGAAAGTGGACATACACCAACCAGCTGTTGTAAAACCTGAGTAGATTTACCACATACTTCAGGCAAACTCACTGGTAAAGATAAACAGTAAAAGAAGTGTTTTGATTACAAAAGACATATTTTAAGTGATTATAAGTGATAGGCAAAAAGTCCGAGTTAGTTACCAAAAGAAATAAAATATTAGCCCGCAGTCTAAACTCTCAACCCCATTAGACTGGGCAACATCTAGATTAAGCAGCTTTTCTCACCCCACTGGATATTGTAGTCCTTTATATAAAGATTTGCCCCTTAAATCTGGGCCATCTCCTTGGTTGGAGTCTTCAGTCTTCTTCTCAGTGTCTTTGTGGATTGCAGCCAAAGTGGGGGCAGAAGAAAGGCCCAGCATGGGCCCCCTGTGTTCTGTTTTATAACCTCAGTCCCATGTGCTTGGAGAAAACAAGTCCAGGCACATCTGGGGGGCATTGCCGAGTCCCCAGGCAAGGTTGAGCAGTTCCCCTGGTGTGGCCTCATGCCGGTGAGTCATTGCATTGTAGCTCCCTTGCTGGACAATGGCTGGTGATGGGTTGTTTGACACCCCGCCCGGGCATTGGTTACTTTCCTTGCTGTTGCCTCAGGGGAGCTAATATCTGGGTGATTCCCCAACTTACAGCATGTTTCAGTGACAACCATACAACACAATTCTCATAACTTCATCTGCATTAATGATACACATCTATGGATAGACAAATGATATTCAAGAGATCATAACTTTTCCGCGGATACCTTACAAGGCATGCTTTATATATAATATCACAATTATATAAAAATGAGGAATCTGGGGGCTCCATGATGCTCCCTCAAGGTATAGGAGTCCCACCCTGTCCCACCAGAGTTACCTGCTGGGGAAGGGGGGGCTCTGTTCTTCTCCCACTGTGTCTCCCCCTCCGGCACATTTCTGGGTCACTCTCCTTGGAAAACGAGGCCGGGCCTGAGGGGGGGTGGGAGGGAGCCACTCCTCATGGCAGCTGAAGGTGGCCGCTCCAGGTCACTGCTCTGTGCACCATGACAGCTGCTCTGGCTCTCTTGGCCTCTGTCCCCGGCAGCCAGGCCAGGCTGGGAGCGGAGGAAGCGGAGCAGGCCACCTCCCTCTCTCAGGCAGCCGCCGCTCTGCACAGAGCCGCGACCCTGAGTGCCAGGCGTGAGAGCCGGCTGGTCCTGCCCCTTCTGCTGCCCTCCTGGGCCCGGCTGCTAGGGACAGGGGCCGAGCGAGCCAGGAGGTGGGCGCAGCAGGAGGACAGAGCCCCTGTCCCTCTCTCCTGGTGGGCCAAGCAGAAATCTGGTGGGGGGGACATGACCTCGCCTGTCCTCCCCACGTCTCCTATGCACCTGGCAACCAGAATGGGGCCCTTCTGAGTACGGGCTTGGCACCACGGCACCTTTTGGCACCATTGTAAACCCGGTACTGCATACAGGAGCCCGGGGAGCCCTGAAGAATCACCGAGCCACCATGTGGCCTAATGGAAAGCCCATTGGACTGGGACCAATCCTGGCTCTGCCATTGGCCGGGTGAGCTACCGTGGGCCAGTCACATCGCGGCTCCATGCCTCAGTTTCCCAGCTGTAAAATGACGACAGTGATGTAAAGTTCTGTGCGATCAACTGAGGCAAAGCGCTGTGTGAAGCGGGGTCTTTTGATCATTACCGAGCCACGGTATCATATCAGCAGCGAACCTGGTGAGAACGACAGCTGCCTAGACCACCAGCTCTGCCCAACCAGAATTTCTCTGGCTGTTTGAAAAACTAGGAAATGAAATGGCAAAAAGCTGGGTATTTGGTTTATTTTGATTTTTTTTTCAAATACAAGAAATCAACCAAAATACCAGATTCATCAGAATACACAAAGTAAATGGGATAAAGGGAGGGGAAGCGACATAGACTCATAGAATGATAGAAGG
Source organism: Trachemys scripta elegans (assembly GCF_013100865.1). Classification (NCBI taxonomy): domain Eukaryota; kingdom Metazoa; phylum Chordata; order Testudines; family Emydidae; genus Trachemys; species Trachemys scripta. The sequence goes on from NC_048321.1 coordinate 14,099,771, forward strand.
GACCTCGCGAGGTCATCTGCTCCAGTCCCCTGCACTCACGGCAGGACTAAGTATTATCTAGACCATCCCTGACAGGTGTTTGTCCAACCTGCTGTTAAAAATCCCCTATGATGGAGAGTCCACCACCTCCCTAGGCAATTTATTCCAGTGCTTAACCGCCCAGACTGTTAGGAACTTTTTTCCTAATGTCCAACCTAAACCTCCCTTGCTGCAATTTAAGCACATTGCTTCTTGTCCTGTCCTCAGAGGTTAAGAAGAACAATTTTTCTACTACCTCCTTGTAACAACCTTTTATCAAGTCCCCCCAGTCTTCTCTTCTCCAGACTAAACAAACCCAATTTTTTCAATCTTCCCTCATAGGTCATGTTTTCTAGACCTTTAATCATTTTTGTTGCTCTTCTCTGGACTTTCTCCTATTTGTCCACATCTTTCCTGAAAGGTGGCACCCAGAACTGGACACAATACTCCAGTTGAAGCCTAAACAGTGCGGAGTAGTGTGGAAGAATTACTTCTCGTGTCTTGCTTCCCACACTCCTGCTAATACAGCCCAGAATGATGTTTGCTTTTTTTGCAACAGTGTTGACTCATCTTTAGCTTGTGGTCCACTATGACCCCCAGATCCCTTTCCGCAGTTCTCCTTCCTAGGCAGTCATTTCCCATTTTGTATGTGTGCAACTGATTGTTCCTTCCTAAGTGGAGCACTTTGCATTTGTCCTGATTGAATTTCATCCTATTTATTTCACACCATTTCTCCAGTTTGTCCAGACAGATCTATCTTCAGGGTCTATGTTAATCATAGACCTCTAAAAAATCAGCCCAAATTGCTTTGAATTTATCGGCCTTTCCTTCTCTCATTAGCTGTGAGGGCAACCGTCCTACCGAGTCGGGCGGGCACCAATATTTGGTGGAGAGCAACTTTCCATTTTTGCAAGCTTAATATTTTAGTGACCAAACCTGCACATTGGAACCATGCTGCCTTGTTACCAAGTCATCCTCAAACAACACTCAGCAAAAATGCCTCTGGCCCTACTCCAAAAACTCCAGGTCAGTTTCACACCCACGTACATCTTAGCTTGCGATTCACTCCTCATTGGGCTGGGAGCTCATCCACCGCCACGCTCTGTCCTGCCCTGGATTCCCTGCTAAGGGTGGGGCAGAGAGATGATCTCCCGGGTCATGGCCGAAGGCAGCCAAGAACATGCGCTGGAGCCAGGGAGAGTCACGTCTCCGGCGTGTGTGCAGGGGGCTTTGCAATTCCACCCGGTCCAACATTAACCGCGGCTGAACTTTGACTAGCTGCTCCGGTGGGAAAGGGGGAACTGCATCAGCAAAGCCCCTGACCTCACTGCTCTGCAGCAGCATTGGCCGGAGCGTCCCCGGGTTCATTTGGAGATGCCGGCATTGGTGTTTTCAGAGCCTCTGGCGTCTGTCCAGCCCTGTTCCCAGGAAAGGTGTTTCCCCGCCCCACCCTCGCCGTCTGTCAGCAGTTGTTACCTGGTGCCCCAGGCCCTGGATTTTGCAGATAAGGAAGTAGAGGTGAGGGCTTGTTGCTGACTGGCGTCTGGGAGAAGTCGGTGGGCACCGTGCTGCTCCACAGGGATCCCCCGTCACAGTCATTGGCCCGCACTCCCCTCCCCGCACCAGGGAGAGAACCCAGCAGCCCCCATTGAAGTGTAGACCCAGCCCCCCACCCACTGCACTGCACTTTCAAACCAGTGACTCTGGGGAAATGGAAGTGGGAGCCGGCTCACACCCTGGGCTGGGCCTCACTGTGGTTGGATGCAGCAGCAGGGCTGTGGACACCGTGCTGCAGGGAGGGTGTGTGTGACAATCACCAGATTCCCCAGACCTTTCTGTACGGAACCCAGGAGTCCTGACTCCCAGACACCCCCCACACACACACTCCAGCTCACTCCACCCCCACTTTTTTCCCCAGAGCCAGGGATAGAACCCAGGAGTCCTGGCTCCCAGTCCCCACTAGAGGCTGAACTGACATTCTGCTGGGCTGTGTAACCCCCATCCTGTGGTACCTGCTTTCCCCACTGGGGTCTTTCTGAGCCTAATCTTAGGGCACAGAATGTTTGAGGCGAGACTTAAAAGATTAGGGCCGTTCAGCTTGACAAAGAGACAACTTGGGGGGATGCGACAAAGGGCTAAAAAATCATGCCATGGCATGGAGAAAGTGACTTGGGAACTGCTATTTCCCCTGTCGCACAGCACCAGAACCAGGGGTCACCCCATGAAATAAACAGGCAGAAGGTTTAATATGAACAAGAGGTCACACTTTTCCTCACAACGTACAATTAACCTGTGGAACTCATTGCCAGGGGATTTGGAGATGGGGCAAAGGTATAAAAGAGAATTAGATGAGTTCCTGGAGGATCGGTCCATCAATGGCTATTAGCCAAGATGGGCATGGACACAATCCCATGCTCAGAGTGTCCGTAATTCTCTGACGCCAGAAGCCGGGAGGAGAAGTCAGGGGTGGCTCTGTCCTAAATTGCCATGTGCTGGGCACTGTCCCTGAAGCTTTGGTAGTGGCCACTGTCAGACACAGGACACTGGACTAGCTGCACCATTCACCTGACGCAGTGCGGCCACGCTTCTGTTCTTAACGGGCTTCTTGACGGCACCAGGCATGAGAATTAAATTTTTTTCCATTGAAATAAATAAATAAATTCCAAAGAATTTGGTCACTAGTTTGTTTCATTCAGTGCAGCAATATCAAGGGGCTTGACTCCATCCGGGGAACCGAGAATCCATGCATGGGACAGCGGCTGACGCAGACTGCAGGGGCGTATTTCAGTTCGGCGGCGCCGTTGCTCCGGGTGGGGAATCAGGAGAGAAGATTCAGCAGCAGGACCCCGCCTGGCCCCTGGTGCTACCTCCACCGCGGGGAGGCCGCTGTGCATTTGGCCGTGGTTAGATCTGCACTGATGCCTGCGAAGGTCCCCGAACCCAATTTTATCTGGGCGCAGACGGACTCGGAAGCACAGCCCTTCATGACCATCTGCACTGGATTTCCACCTGCGGGGGGAGGGGACAGGAAGTTGTCAGGGGAGCAGCTCCACTCCTTGAGCTGGACTAGGAGACAATGGTCCCCCCAGTCCTCAGGGCCCCTTCAGACTCCCCCACAGCCTCTATCTCGCCATCTGCCCACACACACACACACACACACACACACACACACACACACACACACACACAGCCTGTCTGGCCCAGGATGGCCTCCCCCTTCTCCTCTGCACTGACGCAGGCTCGCTGTGTGTCCTTGAACAAGTCACTGGGAGCCCCGATCTGGAGCCTATCAATGAAACCCGTATTGGAGCTAGCCAGTATTAGCTGCACCACTCATCTAGCAAAGCAGCAGCTCAGTGCTGGTGTCAGCGCTGGGATCCCTAATAAGGGTGGCTTCACAGTGATTTAAGGCATCATGATGGGACTCTGCAAAACTAGATTCTATTCCCAGCCCCGACACAGCCTTCCCGTGTGACCTTGGTCAAGTCACGGTACCGCTCTGTTCCTCAGTTTCTCCCAACTTTAAAATGCGGAGAACGATCCTTATTTTGCCTGTTCCGATTGCAGCCTCTTTGGGGGGCAGGAACTGTATCCTGCTGGGAGTCCTTCAGCATCTGACAGAAAAGGGGACCCCCATGTGGGTCGGGGATCTGTGAAGCCCCTGGCACAACAGGGGCTCTCTAGACTAAGTCAGTCCTACCACAAAGAGCTTAGAGACTAAACTATACACAGGTAATGGACGGGAGGAGACCCAGACACAAAGGGAGGGAAAGACACTGACCCAAGGTCACACCGGAGCCCAGCACTGGGAATAGGACCCAGGTGTCCTGATCTGCAGCTGATACCTTTCCCTAGTGGCCCCCACCCAGCGTCTCGCTTCTGCCCGACGGGGGATAAAACAACAAAGGAAAAATAACCCCAGAAGAAATGAACTGAGGTTACCAATTGTTAGAGTCTCGACGATGTTGACACATCGGGTCTCGTCTCCAGTGCACTGTATGGTCTTCTCACTGCACTGATCAGTAAACACAGCGACGCAGGCTGGGCAGTGCCGGCCGTTGGGTTTGGTGTTAGCCGGGGGCACTGGGAAGAAGCGGAGCAAATGCAGTCAGCTCGGGGGACGCGCCCCAGGAGGCGTCGGGGCAGGGACAGCAGCTGGGGGCTGCACAGCTCAGCCCTTGGTGCCCCCTGCAGGGGGAGCTGTAGCTCCGGGGACACCGGGGGCAGCAGGGGCAGGGGAGAGGTTTGCAGCAGGGAGCCCTGGACCTCGCCCCGGGTGGGGTCAGCTGGGTTCACACCTGGTGAGCTCCACCCACTAAACTCCACCCACCCAGGGGCTGAGTGTTATTCCATGGGGCGCCCCCTGCAGGGCAGGAGGACCAGTCTCAGGAAGTTAACGTGGGGCAGGAGGTGCAGGGGATGGGGAGGACAGGCGGAGCTGGGGAGAGGTACCTGTAATGGTGCTTGTTCTGCAGGTATCTCCCAAGCAGCAGGCAAAGCTTGTCTGTGTTCTCATTCCCTGCCCAAAATTCACAGAGACGGGGCTGGCTTTACATTGACTCGATGGCATACAGCCCTTGAGAATGCTCTGGGTCTTAATTCCCGCTGCACAGGGGGAGAAAATGGAGATTTATTCCCCTTCCACTTCCACCCCATTGATGCCCTCTTCATAACACTGGCCCTGTGCCATTAGCCTTCCTCTCCCCATGGGGAAACTGAGGTATGAAGAGGGGAAAGTGAATCAGCCGCGGTCCCACAGGGCTAGACAAAGCTATTTCAGCACCTAAATCCACCATTTATAACCTCCAGTTCAGAGGCGACACATAGGATGGGGGGCGGTAGGCCTGGGTTTGCTGGCCCCGCTCGGTCACATGGTGCGGCCGGGTCCACTCCCTGCACAGCAGCTCCTGCCGCGGGGAGGAGCAGCAGCAAACAGGTGAGAGCTGAAGGCGGGGGCTGCAGAGGGGAAGGTGGGGACGTTTGGAGGGACCATGACTCAAGCTATAGTGAGGACGAAAATTTAAATCGCGTCTCCCCCACACAATCAGCCGGCACCAATTGTCTGTGCTCCAGCTCCGCACTCAGCTGCCGCGTAACCCTGGGGGCCCCGAATCTCCTGCCCATAAAGTCCTTTCATTGCCAAAGTTTCCAACAGGGGGTACGTGCCGGACCGCCGAGATCCCGATGCCATGTGTCCCGCTCACGCCTTAGCCGCAGTGGGATTCCCAGACTAGGCGTTGCCCTGCCGATATCACCTGCGGGGCCTGATCCAGGAGACGCCCTCGGAGCACCCCTACCGGATCAGGCCCTGCACAAAGCCCAGTCAGGGGAGGAGTTGTGGGTGGGGAGTGGCCCCCCGTGAACCCAGAAGCTCAGTGGGTCGGACATTCCCCATGGACATGGGGGGAATCAGGGTCCAGGGAATGTTTAACTATTTCATACAACGTGGGGCGGCTTCAAAGGGGGAGACAGAGAGACCCACCCAGACCCAGGGGGCCAGACACGACCATAGGAGGAGAGAGACCTGGGTTGAAGTCGCCAGCCCAATTCAGGCCAAGTGGGGATTTGAACTTGGCTCCCCCAGTGGAGTTCCCAGCCCCTGGGGTCTCCTAGCAGCCCTTCCTCCACAGCCGTCATTCACAAGGGAGGGCTGACCCGATCCAGATGCCGGACTCCCGGCGAGGGGTTCCCAGACATGGGTCCCAAGTAGAGCTGGGCACCTCTGTGCAGCGGGGACTGAGGTGCCAAACAGGCCTTATGCCACACCCCTCTCCTTGGCATTTCCTATTGGCTGGCTTAGGCGGCTGTCATAAGAACATAAGAACGGCCGTACTGGGTCAAACCAAAGGTCCATCTAGCCCAGTATCTGTCTACCGACAGTGACCAATGCCAGGTGTCCCAGAGGGAGTGAACCTAACAGGTAATGATCAAATGATCTCTCTCCTGCCATCCATCTCCATCCTCTGACAAACAGAGGCTAGGGACACCATTCCTTACCCGTCCTGGCTAATAGCCATTAATGGACTTAACCTCCATGAATTTATCCAGTTCTCTTTTAAACTATAGTCCTAGCCTTCACAACCACCTCAGGCAAGGAGTTCCACAAGTTGACTGTGCGCTGTGTGAAGAACTTCCTTGTATTTGTTTTAAACCTGCTGCCCATTAATTTCATTTGGTGACCCCTAGTTCTTGTATTATGGGAACAAGTAAATAACTTTTCCTTATCCACTTTCTGCACATCACTCATGATTTTATATACCTCTATCATATCCCCCCTTAGTCTCCTCTTTTCCAAGCTGAAAAGTCCTAGCCTCTTTAATCTCTCCTCATATGGGACCCGTTCCAAACCCCTAATCATTTAATTGCCCTTCTCTGAACCTTTTTTGAGATGAGGAGACCACATCTGTACGCAGTATTCGAGATGAGGGCGTACCATCGATTTATATAAGGGCAATAAGATATTCTCAGTCTTATTCTCTATCCCCTTTTTAATGATTCCTAACATCCTGTTAGCTTTTTTGACCGTCTCTGCACACTGCGTGGACATCTTCAGAGAACTATCCACGGTGACTCCAAGATCTCTTTCCTGACTTGTATCTGTCCACTTGGCGCGCTGGCTTTTGTGATTCCCATCCTCAGCGGGCCCCTGGCCCACGGGCTGGCTATTTGCCTGGGAGTTCGGCATTGCAACTCATCCCCGGGGCTGGCATAAAACCCAGGTGTCCTGGCTCCTTAACCGGTGCTCACAGCAATGCACTCCACTCCCTTCCCGGAGCTGGGCCCAGCAGAGGACCCAGGCGTCCTAGGTCCCCAGTCTGTTCCCTGACTTAGGGTCCATCTCATGCGGTTTGTGCCAGGGCTTGCCAAGGCTGAGCTGCGTCAGTTGTGAAAGTAAAAAGAGTGCTTCAGCCCCAGCACCTCTTTCCTGACCAATTAACCCCGATCTCCCCTACCCAGCGTGGATTCGGTCAGCGCGACCCCACAGGAGTCTTCCCCAGCCGCGCAGGTCTGTAGGTCGCCTCTGCAGCTCACTCCTAGGCCAAAGCAAACCTCACACTGCAGACAGGCCCCTGGAGACAGAGAGAGAACATGAGCCACCTGGATTTCTCCCTCCCTCGCCTTCCCCTGGGCTCGGCGGGGAAGCGCCGGGTACAGCGCCCTGGGGTCCCTCATCAGCGTTGTGGATGGTCCCAACTGGCTACAGACATTTCACGCTGCTCGGTGGCTGCGTCTCCCTGGATTTTGCTGCAGAATTTAGTTCCCTGGTGGGTTTTCCCACCTCACAAACCCCAGAGAGATCCCCAGCGGGTGTGAGCTGGTGTCGCTCTCCAGTGCTGTGCAGCAAGGGCCAAGTCCTACCTACCATCGACTCCAGTCAAGCTAGGGCCCCCTGACACCGGCTGGGCCCTGGCCCCCCTGACTCCAGTCAAGCTAGGGCCCCCTGACACCGTCTGGGGATCACATATAAATGCCCTTCAAATAGCCTTGAGCTCCTGCTACTGAAATTCAGACCCGCTGCCTGTCACACAGACAATCCCTGTTCGAAATGCCCTTGGCCTCTGGCCAGCTCTGAAACGTGCCCAGTCACGACACGATTCTAGTGATTTAAACTGTAAATATTTCCTCCCATTTCCACAATTGTTTCACTCGCTGTCACAGGACTTTGCAACTTCCAGCCCTCTCCTCCTCGGACGCTGTCACTCGGATGCCCCCAACTCAGCCCCCGTTATTCTGCGGTTGCTTTTCAGTTACGTTTGTTAACAGTTTTACTCGACAGGCGGCTCTGAGCTGTTGGTACATTGGAGAAGTTAGGAGATCAGCCCCTGTAGGAACAGACCCAACTCACCTGTAGCCAGGAAAGCAGCAAGGATGCAGAAGGCAAGAGAAGCCTCCATGGTGATGGGGAAACAGTAGATCGGCACTGGGGTCTCTGATGCAGCCAAATCTCTGGCCAGGGGATTTATCACAGACAGGCTGAAATAAGATCAGAACAGAGATTGGACATGTATGAGCCAGTCAACATGGTGGGGGTATCCTCAGTTTTGAGGTAGCCAAAACCCTGACCCCTTCGTGGCTGGTGTGTTCGTGTCATCCACCCGGAGAAGTCAGAGACAAACCAGAAATGCTCCTGCTGGAAGGTTGCAGCATAAGGTGTCTGTTTCTGGGGATCCAGAACGATCACACACAAGAACCACAAACAAGGAGGAGACAAAACAGGCTGCTCACTATGTCAACAAGAGACAACTCAGCCCACCTTGTTCTAGGCTGCTTCATTACAAACTGCCTCTGGTCCCACGCTTCCCTGCAGAGCTCCTTAGACTGCCAGCAGGACCAGGAAACCCCACAAACTCCCCCACCCCCACTTTTAAAGTGATAGTTTGCCATTGCAATCCTGTCCTTGAGACACAATGTCCAGCTCCCTGTAAAGTGGCTCTCAGCCACACACTACTTTCAACAGAGTAGGGATCCCAGGGCAACCCCTTGTCCCTTGTCCAGAGCCAAATTCCTTCTGTGTCCCACTCCCCAGAGATCAGGGTCTGTGGCCCTGCACCACCACCCCAGATTCCCCAGGGGGAGGAGGAATTGTACTGACCCCTCCGCACATCACATAGCAGGGGCACCTTCTCCACCTGCTTGGGGTCATTCACGTTGCTACAGACCATCAGGCAGCCATAGACTGGGGTAATAAATTCCCCCTCCCTCCTGGCAGCAGCTACCTCTGCCCTCTCCCTCCCCTCCCCCTGTGCACTGCGCTTGGACACTTCCCACCTTTGGCGGGTGTCGCAGCATTGCCAATGCTTTGCAGCTGCCTCAGTTTCCCCACCTGTGTTTGGGAGCTCAGCCACCCTCCGGGTCTGTTCTGCCTCATATTCCCTGGTAAGGAGAGGACACAGCTGATTTCGTGGTACCGGCTGAAGGAGTCCAAGAGTGTACACAGGATTCAGAGAGTCACCTCTCCAGTGCGGCAGCGGGCGTCTCTCTCACCTCACCCCACCCCTCAGTCTCAGGCAGCTGTTTGCACTCGCTGGGAAGAGAACTGGAGTACAACGATATTTGCCTTTTGATATGACCCCACTGCACCCGCCAGCTGCCCCATTTGCATGCTGACTCTCACCTTCATCGGCATTCATATGGTGGAGGAGTGGGGCTGGGTTCTATCCCAGCTCTGGGAGGGGAGTAGGGGTCAGAGAGGGGGCAGGGTGAGAGCCAGGACTCCTGGGTTCTGTCCCAGCTCTGGGAGGGGAGTGGGGGTCAGAGAAGGGGCAGGGTGAGAGCCAGGACTCCTGGGTTCTATCCCCAGCTCTGGGAGGGGAGTAGGGGTCAGAGAGGGGGCAGGGTGAGAGCCAGGACTCCTGGATTCTATCCCAGCTTTGGGAGGAGAGTGGGGGTCACAGAGCGGGCAGGGTGAGAGCCAGGACTCCTGGGTTCTCTCCCCAGCTCTGGGAGGGGAGTGGGGGTCAGAGAGGGGGCAGGGTGGAAGCCAGGACTCCTGGGTTCTCTCCCCAGCTCTGGGAGGGGAGTGGGGTCTCGGGGTTAGAGCACCAACAGATCAGAGAGGTATCACTTACCAAACGCTCCTTAACGTTTTCCTGGCATGAAGCGGGTGGCTGACTGCAGAGTGGAAAAGCTGTACCGGTCTCGCAGTCTGTCCTGTCACTCTGGGGCTGTCTCTGTCTCTTTATATAACGGCTCAGGTACCTGCTGTGATGCAATACAGGAACTTACATGGATCTGCTCACTTCGCCTGGGAGAGTCTATAAGTTTCTATTCCTCTCGCCGGCCCTGCCCACCCTTTGGGCGTCTGTGCACACTGACAAATCCTCCTGCCTTCCTGCCGGGAAATCGAATTAGAGGAATGAGCGACACCAACTCCCCTCGGAAGGCTTGGGGTGGCAATGGGGGATAGCGGGTCACACCAGGGGCAGGGCGGCAGGACTCCTGGGTTCTGTTCTCAGTGCCATGTCGATTAAGGGCAGGACCCTTTGGTCCTACTCCTGTCCTTGGGGGAAGCAGGATCCAGTGGTGAGAGAAGTGGGGGTGGGAGTCCGGACGCCTGGGTTCTATAGACTGGAAAGTGGGTCATAGTCAAGTTGTAGTAGCAGGATTTTATGTTTGTAATTTGTATAATTTAGAATGAAGGATAAAGAATAATAATGTAGCGTGCATTAAATGTATTGATGTAGGATTTGACCGTATTCTGCCAGCCACCTTTTCTGAAAGCAGGAAGGAACGGCCTAGTGGGCCATTGGTAAAAATGCATCAGCTAGAATCTTGTGTCTGGAGCTGATTTCAATGCAGTAACAGACCTTTAGGGTCACCACTTTGTTGTAGGTTTGAAATTAGCATTTCGAAATAAGTAAAAGGATGCCAGGATTGTTTTCTCCTGCATTGCAATTTGATGTTCCTGCTCAAATGCGCCGTTTAAATCAGTCCTGTTTTGCATGTGAATGAGGACTGTGGCCATCACCGGACCAGATCGTCTAGGGAAGAATTGAGAACAGACGTAAAGTCACCAGGAGATTGCAACACTCCCCTATTGAGATGTCAGGGGAGGGCAGATTGATGGCTCTAAAAGATGGGGCAGGAACCTATTAATGGAGATAAGACAGCTGATCAAAACCCACATGGGGTAACTCCCTGAGAGACTGATGAAGGAACAAGATAAAGGATGAGATGGACAATGTAAGAAAACAAGCACTTGTCAATCAGTTGATTACAGCACGAAGGTGCAAAACTCATTGTCCCAATGAAGGAAGATCACTATATAACCAGGGGGCTTTGGATAGTAATAGGGACTGTTCCTGTGAGTGGCTCAAAAGATGGTACCACCCAGACGGCTGCTAGACACTCACATTCATAGGGATCAAAGTTTATTTCTGCTCCTTGTAATTTCCTGGATTCATATGCTACCAGCACTAGCTTTCCTTCTTTATTGTTTTGCAATAGCGTGGCAGCCAAGGTCATGTTAGTGGCAGCCAAACGAATACCAAAAGGCTGTGATTCATCAGGGAAACGCAGGGCTGGGGCTGTGAGAGCCTCTGTTTTAGCAGGGTTAAAGCGGAGCCCTGCTGTTTTCCCCAATCGCATCCTGTCGTTTCCTTTAGCAGTCTCCACAAGGGGTGAGTGATTTCAACATATGTATAAATGGCTGGTCTAAGGAAATGGAATCCTCCTAGCAGAACTCTTAAAGAAGAGTGGGCGTCCATAGGGGCCAGCATTTCTACCAGTGCCCTGACCTTCCTCTGATCTACCTGTCTCCCTTTTTGTCCAACCACTGCGGCCAGGTATGTAACCGAAGGTAGCACCAACGGAGCCTGGTCTGAGGCTACTTTGAACCCTGTTTCCTGAATTAGTGCCAAAACTTTCCCCGTTAGTGTTTGAGTTTGTGCCTTAGTTTTCCCAAATATTAAAATGTCATTGTAGCCATTCAGACTCACCCCTGCGGCGCCTCCTGCTGGTTTTCCATGGGAATTAGCTCTGCCAGCCTTGGAGTGCCCTCTGCAGGCTGGTGATCCGCCTTGCCCCTGGCCCCATGTCCCTCCCAGGACCCCGGTGCCCCTTTCTCTGGGTGCTGCCCCCTGGCAGTACGCCCTTTCTCTCAGGGTCTCCCCTCCCTGGGAAACCCCCACCCACTATCCCCACCTCGCCTCAGTATAAGGCTACTGCCAGTCATCGTCTAGCCCCCACGCCCTCGGGCAGACGACATTATCAGCCTACTCATCACAGGCAAGGTTGGGTTTAGACCTGCTCCCTTTGCCTACCCCTGGGCTGCCCTCTGCAACCCCCAGTACCTTTTAGCCCAATGCTAGGCCGCAGCCTGGGGCTTTCCAGGCTGGAGCTCCCCAACTCCTCTGCCTTTCCCCAGCCCTGCTGCACTCAGGTACCCTGTCTCTGCTCCCTGCAGCCAGGCCCGTCTCTCTTAGAGCGCAGAGAGAGACTGTTTGGGCTCCTGGCTCACAGCCTTTTTATACAGGCCGGCTGGGGCCTGATTGGGGCGTGGCCCAGCTGCGGCCGCTTCCCCAATCAGCCCAGTTTTTACCCCTGCAGCCCTCTTTCAGGGCTGATTTCAAGACCTTCAGGGCAGGGGCGGGTGTCCACCCCGCTACAGTCATCTACATCTGAAAACACAAAAGGCCTTTCTTGTGGACTCAACTGGTCTAGCATATCCACAACATGCCGATGGGCAGTAGCCGGGCTGTTGTGGTATCCCTGGGGTAACCGACAAAAGGTCCGTTGTTGCTCCTTTATTGTAAAGGCAAACCGACCTTGGGAGTCCGGATGCAGGGGGATGGCAAAGAAACAGTTGGCCACATCAGTAACTGAGAAATGTTTAGATGTGGCCTGCACTCTTTGTACGACCTGTGTCACATCGGCCACAATAGGAGCCGTAGGGATGGTGCCCTTATTGATTCTTCTGTAATTAATTGTTAGACGCCAGGATTGGCCGTCTGCCTTCAGCACTGGCCACACAGGATAAATTTGTTTTTCGAATGACCCCTTGTTGCTCTAATTCCCGGATGGTTTGCACCAGTTGGGCCTCTGCCTCTCTCGGGTAGGAGTATTGTTTTTGGGGAGGCACAAATTCCCCAGCAATCTTAACACAAGCATTAATTTTACCGCAATCTGTTTTCTTTTGAGTCCATCCTGAGGGGAATTTCAAGCACCGCTTTTCAGCAAGTTGGGCTGTAAGTGCGGCTACTGGTCCCTCTCCCCTTTTTGTTAACATAACATCCTGCCCACATTTTCCTGAATGTGAAGGGGGAATTTCTAACCTCCAAAGACTACCTCTGGGCATATCAATCACCACATGGTTTTTGAACAACCAGGTGGATCCCAGAATAATTTCATCAACCATGTCAGGAGTCTGCCCTTGTACTGAAAAAGGGACTTAAGTCCATTCCCACACAAGACTAGGTTTCCCTTGAAAGGATTTCAAAGCTACTTGTTTTAATCTTTTTCCTGCTTTTGGGGCTGTTTTGATTAAGGATACAGCAGCTCCGGTATCTATTAACGCTAATGTAGGGGTATATCTGTGACGGGTTGGATCACAGAAATCCCCTTGGGACTGCCACCTGATGTGCTGAGACTAGCTCTGAGCCCATTTTACCTGGCAGCTTGGGACTTCAGTACCCTGTCTTGTTGAGCCAGACACGCTAGCCTGCTACAAATCCAGACCCAGATCTGAACCATGTCCCCCACAAGCTGCAGGCTTAACTGAAAACAGCTTAAGAAGTGTTCCTGTCTCCAGCACCCAGATACCCAGTTCCCAATGGGATCCAAACCCCAAATAAATCAGTTTTACTCTGTATAAAGCTTATACAGGGTAAACTCATACATTGTTCACCCTCTATAATACTGATAGAGAGATATGCACAGCTGTTTGCCCCTCACCCCCCAAGAATGAATTACTTTCTCTGGGTAAAAGTAAAAGTGATTTTATTAAAATAAAAAGTAGGATTTAAGTGGTTCCAAGTAATAGTAGATAGAACAAAATAAATTACCAAGCAAAATAAAACAAAACTACGCAAGTACAGTAGGAAACTAAATGCAGGTAAATCTCACCCTCAGAGATGTTCCAGTAAGCTTCTTTCACAGACTAGACTCCTTCCTAGTCTGGGTCCAGCAATCACCCACTTCCCCGATAGTTACTCTCTTTTGTTCCAGTTTCTTTCAGGCATCTCTTTGGGGGTGGAGAGGCTATCTTCTGAGACAGTTAAGACAAAATTGGAGAGGCTTCCAGGGCCTTTTATATTCTCTCTTTTGTGGGCAGAAACCCCTTTGTTCTCCTGTGCAAAATCACAATAACAAGATGGAGTCTGTAGCCACCTGGGCAAGTCACATGTATGAATGATTCAGCTTTTTGCAGGCCGACGCCATTGTGTGGGAGGAATTTTCAGTCAGAGGCAATACCTGAATTGTGCAAACTGTCCGGCATAGCAAAAAACCAAACAACACCCTGTCGCCCACCAGGAAACGCTCAGTGCGAGAGGTTTCACCGGACCACACGTGGCCTCTCCGGACGCTCCCACCTGAAAAGCTGCGGGCCTGGTAGGAACATCTCCCTGAGCTGGGCTTGGTCAACAACGGCCACACCCATTCGTCGACGGGCCACGCTCCTTTTTATCTCCTGGTCGGGAGAGATCCCAGGTTCCCATTAGCTATTCTGGACAGGGAGGGCCCTGAGGAGGATGAGATGACTGGGTCAAAGGTCACCGTGACAGGATGGAGACACTTGATAAATAGCACTAATGATGTACCACGCCTAGCACAGTGGAGTCATGGGCCATGACTGTGGTGTCTGAGTGCTACCGTAATACACCTAATAAATAGCAATCACAATGTACAGTACTTAGCACTGGGGGGGAATCCTAGTCCCAACAATAGCAATCAGATATTTGAACTCTCTCCCCTCCAGCAGAGGCTGAGGGGCAGGTGCTTTATCAGACAGGTTCTGCTGTCTCGTTCGATGGAGCAGCCCTCCTGGGCATGTTATTACTGGGTGGAATCAAACCTGCAACCGCTGGGTCCGTCAGCCCAAACCTGCGCTACTGGGTCTCGGGCGAGAGCAGCCGTGCAGCCCCAGACTCAGAAACCTCTGCCACAGTGCAGCCACTAGCGGGGGCTGAAGATGCACGCTGGCTCAAACAGGTGTGCGGGTCTGCGCTAGGCCAATGTCCAGCAAACTGAAAGTAAAAATTAAAGCCGGTAATGAGCCGGCCTTTTTCTATGGCTCCGGATGTACGGGGAGATTTTGGCAAACCAGTAAAGAGCCTGAAACCACTATGGCTTAATGTTAAAGCAGCCTCAGCTTGACCAAGGCAGGAGGGGAGGGAGAGTTTTGGGTGCCACAGAAAGGGCGGCTTGACCCCGCATCCTTCCCGATAAGAATTGTGTTGAAGTTGCTGATCCATGCATTTTAGAAGAGCAGGATGTGCCCTAGGAATGTCTATTGGGGTCTCAAGACTGCAAACTCTGGAAAAACCCACACCTGATTAATCAATAATCAGAAGGGGCCTCTTGCTTGACCATTGGAATCGCTTGCTTAACAAGTTTTCTTGAAGGGACATGTCATTCTATTACTGATGTATAAATAAGGGGGAAAAGCTTGAGATGGGGGGACTCTTTTTGGACTCTCCCTCTGGATACATCTTGCAGTCCCCACCGGCAGACGGAAGATTTGGCCACCGGAAGCCTGCCGCTGTGTCACTCGAGAGCCAAACTCAGCTTTGGTAATTATTGAGGGATGGGGGTGTTTTACTAACCTATTGCGGACGTGTGTAAGTGTTTGAGATTAAGTAAAGTTTAGCTTTAAGTGAAATCACTCTTGTGTTGTCCTGTTTGTGCCAGCCATCTATCAGTCGGACGGCCGTGTCTCCCCTGATTTATTTCCTCACACCTCCTCGCACAGAGTAAAAGTTACCAAGAGCGTTGGGTTGAAAGAACACCAGGTAACACGGACGCTGGGGACTGAGGAAGAGACGGGAGCAGATCCTGACCAGAGTGGAAATCAGAACGTTATCCTGGATGCTTGTAGTACCAAGGAAGGGCCGTGTCTGGAACGAATGCGGGAAGCAGGAAGGTGGCACCCATGAACAGCGAAGGGAGTCCATGCTGGGGGAAATCCGAAGAATATCTAAGAACCAGGGTGTTAAACTTCGCAGTGGAGGCTCAGAGGCGGGTTGGAAGACCCAAACCGACATGGATGGACAGCACACAAAAGCAGGGCCGTCCCTAGACATTTTGGTGCCCTATGCAACCCACTGTGGGAGAGGGGGGCTGTCCCTGGCCCCAAGCCTCCGTGGGGGGGGGCTGTCCCCAGGCCTCTGCGGGGGCGGGGGCAGGAGCAGGCTTGGGGGCAGGGGGGAAACTGCCCCCCAGCACAAGCCAGGTCGTTCCACTTCCTGCCGCCTGGTGATTGCAGGGCAGGCCCGACCCCACACTCACAGGGTGGCAGGAAGTGGAGTGACCCAGACCCAGCCCACTCCACTCTGCTCCCCTGGCTCCCAGTTTTGGGACTTGGGGGTCCGGGGGGAACTGCTCCCCAGTACTCACCGGGACACAGCTCAGGGGAAGGGGTGGAGTGGGGGCGGGGCTAGGGTGGAGCAGGGGCAGGAAGAGGTGGGGTGGGGACGGAGCAGGGGCAGGGTCCATGGGGAAGAGGCAGAGCAGGGGTGGGGGCAGAGCAGGGGTGGAAAGAGGCGGTGCTGGGGCAAAGAAGGGGCAGGGGCTATGGGGAAGAGGCGGAGCAGGGGCGGGGGCAGATGGGGGGGGGAAGGGGGGGGGGGGGGGGGGAGCAGGGGCGGGGGCTATGGGGAAGAGGCGGAGCAGGGGCGGGGACAGCTTTCCTGGGTGGCTCAGCTGGGGGATCGGGCTGGCCACTGGAGCAATTTCCTTTTGCCCTACACAGCTGCGTAGTTTGCGCACAGGTAAGGACGGCCCTGCACAAAAGGCTCTGATTAATTGCGGCCCTGCTAAAGGGTAGTCTGAAACGGAGCAGGGGGACTCGGGGAGTGGGGCTAAGGCGAGACGGACGCGTTGCAGCACCCCAGAGCTTCCCGTGCGTCTGACCATGATACAGGCTCTCTGGGAATGTCTCCTTCTTATCACCAGGCCCCAGAATCCCACAGAACAACCCCACGGCTCCGCTACTGATCCCTGGCTCCAGCACGTGTTTCGTACCATGGCTCCTTTGACAGGTCCCAAAGCGTTTGCACCCCCGCTGGAGGCTGAACTGACGTTCTCCTGTGTTGCTCCCAGCCTGGGCGTGCCAAAATGGGAATTTTCTTAATGGTTTGTCTGAAGCCTGTGTGTGCCTCAGTTTACCCTGTGTGTTGCACCAGTATCTAGGTGGTGGGACAAGGGTGTGTGATTGTGCAGAGTTCCCTAGAGGGCAGGTGTGACTGTCATGTTCTCTAGCTGCCTGGGCCCAGACTCTGTATCCTGGCAACAGATGGCCGGGGCCCATCCTCGGCAAGTGCCAGCCAGAGGAGCTGGGAACAGAGGAAGGTGGAGGCCGGGTGACCCAGGATGGAGGAGGGGCACCTGGGTGTTACTGAGGGTGGGCTGCTGGAAGCTGAGTGGTTTCCTGGTTTGGGAATCGTGGGGGGGGGGCTCTGGGTCCCCCCGAGATCGACTTTGCTGAACCTTCCTGCTTACTGTGCTAACAAGCTCTGTTCTGCACTGTATTCCCGACAACTAATAACCCGTTTGTGTCACACGCTGGCTGAGGGTCACTGCTGACTGCGAAGTTGGGGTACATGGCCACTTTTGGGGGGGGTGGGTACGGCTTCCCCAGTATCCCATTCAGGGGCACTCCCTGCGGGGAGCTCGCGGTGTGAACAGGGGGCTGAGCGGGCCGAGGTCAGAGGCTGGCCCTGGTGACAGTCTGGCCCAAGGGGGTCACTGCAGGAGGGGCCTGTCTGAACTTTATTCCGATCCGTTCCAGAGCCCCCAGCCTGGTGCCCGGGACACGGTGCTGCCTAAGTCCCCACTGGGGTCGTTCTAAGCCTGATATCAGGGCACCGAACGGCTTCCATAGGAGGCAAGACTAAAAATATTGGGGCCGTTCAGCTTGGCAAAGAGACGACTCAGTGGGGATGCAACAGAGGGCTAGAAAATTATGCCATGCGATGGGGAAAGTGACTAGCCAACTGCTATTTCCCCTGTCTCACAGCACCAGAACCAGGGGTCACCCAATGAAACGAACAGGCAGCAGGTTTCATACAAAGAAGAGGCCGTGCTTTTTCCCACAATACACAATTAACCTGCGGAACTCATTGCCAGGGGATTTGGTGATGGGCAAAAATATAAGGGGGTTCAAAAGAAACTAGATAAATTCCTGGAGGATAGGTCCATCAATGGTTGTTAGCCAAGATGGTCAGGGGGACAGCCCCATGCTCTGGGTGTCCCTAAACCTCTGACTGCCAGAAGCCGGGAGGAGAAGTCAGGAGTGGGTCTGTCCTAAATTACTGTGTTCTGTGCACTGCTCCTGAAGTTCTGGTTGTGCCACTGTCGGGGACATGACACTGGACTAACTGTGGCTGGTCTTAAGTTCTTAACAGGCTTCTTGATGGCACCACCCAAGAGAATCACATTTTTCCCCATTTAAATAAATAAATCCAAAGAGTTTGGTCTCAGGTTTGTTTTATTCAGTGCAACAACATCAAGGGGATGTGAGTCCGTGCGGGAGCCGAGAACCCCTGCAGGGGAGAGGGCCTAACGCAGGCTGCAGGGTGGATTTGAGTGCAGTGTTGCCTGTTGCACTGGGTGGAGAATCAGGAGAGAAGTTTCAACAGGAGGAGCCCAGTGAGGGCCGGGAGGAGGAGCCCGGCTGGTCCCGGAGCCACACCCACCGTGCCGGAGGCCACTGTGCATTTGTTTGTGGTTAGATTCGAACTGATCCCTGCGACGGCTGACAAACCCACGTTTAGGTGGAGGCACATGGACTCGGAAACGCAGCCCTTCATGACCATCTGCGTTGGGCTTCCAACTGCATGGGAGAGGGGAGGGGAAGCAGGTGATTGTCAGGGGAGCAGCTCCATTCCTCTAGCTGGAGCAGGACACAACAGAATCCCCCTCCTCAGGGCCCCATCCAAACTCCCCTCCCCCTCAGCCTCCATCTACCCATTTGCTCTGCTCCCCACTGCCTGTCTGGCCCTGGATGGGCGCCCCCTCTGATGCAGACTCACTGTGTGTCCTTGACCAAGTCACTTGCAGCCCCAATCTAGAGCCCACTGACAATACCTGGATTGGATGAGGCCTGTATTAGACCAACAGTTCATCTACAAAGCAGCAACTCAGTGCTGGTGGTAGCGGTGGGATCTCTAAAACAGGTGGTTTTGTAGTGAGTTAAGGCAACATGATGGGACTGCACAAAACTAGGGTCAGTTCCCAGCCCTGCCACAGCCTTCCTATGTGACCTTGGGCGAGTCACGGCACTGCTCAGTGTCCCATCTCTTAAATGGGGAGAATGATCCCCACAGAGATTGCAGGCTCTTTAAAAACTATGAGTTTTTAGTGCCCAGCATAGGATGGGTCCCTTAACTTCGTTGTGGGTCTGTGCAGTGCCCGGTGTGACCGGGGCTCCCAGGACTAAATCAGTCCCTAGCTTAGAGACTAAACAACAGACAGGCAATGGATGGACAAGAACCAGAGGCAGAGGGAGGGGGAGACACTGGCCCAAGGTCACACTGGGGGCCAGCACTGGGAACAGAACCCAGGTGTCCTGATCTGCAGCTGATAACTTTACCTAGCAGCCCTCTCGCTTCTGCCCCACCAGGGGAAAACAGTGAAGGAAAAATAATCCGAGAATAAATGAAGAGAAGTTACCAATTGTTACAATCCCAATGGTATCAATACATTGGGTCTCGACTCCCGTACACTCTATGGTCTCTTCAAGGCAGTGTTCAGTGGTCAGAGCGAAGCAGCCAAGGCAGCTCCGGCCGTTGGGTTTGGTGTCAGCCGGGGGCACTGGGAAGAAGTGGAGCAAACGCAGTCAGCTCGGGGGACGCGCCCCAGGAGGTGTCGGGGCAGGGAGAGCAGCTGGGGGCTGCACAGCTCAGCCCTGGGCGCCCCCTGCAGGGGGAGCTGGAGCTCTGGGAATGTCAGGGGCAGCAGGGGCAGGGGGGAGGTTTGCAGCAGGGAGTGTTATTCCATGGGACGCCCCCTGCAGGGAGGGACGAGTATTCCCAGGGGCTCAGTACTACTTAATGGGGCGCCCCCTGCAAGGCGGGAGGATCAGTTTCAGGAAGTTAACGTGGGGTAGGTTCCGGGCATCAGGAGGTGCAGGGGGATCGAGGATAAGAGGCGGAGATGGGGAGATTTACGTGTAACATTGACTGTTCTGCAGGCGTCTCCCACGCAGCAGGTGATACTCGACCTTGATGTCACTTCATTCCCAAAATTCATAGAGATGGGACCGGCTTTACATTGGCTGGATGTCACGCAGCCCTTGAGAATGCTTTGGGTCTTAATTCCCACTGCACAGGAGGAAAAGACAGAGATTTATTCCCTTCCACTCCCACCCCAATGACACCCTCTTCACAACGACAGCCCTGTGCCATTAGCCTTCCTCTACCCTGGGGAAACTGAGGCACAGGGAGGGGAAGCAACTTACCCAAGGTCCCGCAGGGCTAGACAAAGTTATTCCAGCACCTAAATCCAGTGCTTAGATCCTCCAGCTCCCCACTCCGCTGCTGCCTAACCCTGGGGGCCCTGGATCTCCGCTCCATAAAGTCCTTTAGTTACCAAAGTTTATACCAGGGGGTACATGCAGGGCCACCAAAATCCTGACACCCAGGGTCCCGCTCACCCCTTAGCCACCCCACAGCAGGATTCACAAACTAAACGTTTCCCTACTGATATCACCTGCAGGGCCTGATCCAGGGGAAGCCCTCGGAGCACGCCCACCAGATCCGGCCCTGCACAAAGCCCAGCCAGGGAGGGTGTGTATGTGGGGTGGGGGGGGGCAGGGGGTTGCGTCCCATATACCCAAGAGACAATTGGACGTGGGGGAATCAGGTTCCAGGGAATGTTTAACTATTTCATACAATGTGGGGCGGCTTCAACAGGGGAGACCGAGAGACCCACCCTGAGGCCACAGGGCCAGACACGACCGTAGGAGGGTAGAGACCTGGGCTGAAGTCCCCAGCCTGATTCGGGCCGAGTGGGATTTGAACTTGACTCCCCCATGGCCTAGCTGAGCGCCCAGCTACTGGGGTCTTAGGGCAGCCCCTCCTCCACCGCTGTCATTGGCAAGGAAGGGCTGACCCGGTCCAGACTCCCTGATATTTACAATGGCTTTGCTACCAAAAATGTCTGAGACGCTTTCTTACAGCGAACTCGTTCTGTTCAGTTCATCGCAGCCATGTCCGGTTGGTGGTATTCTTCCTAGCACCTCTTCTTCTTCACACGGTCCGGGTGTCTGCCCGTATTGACACGGCACGGCAACCTGTCGCCAGGACAGTGTTTGAACTGGCCAAGCTGCAAACCCTGTGAATTTCCTGGGCCTTTCATTTGAGAACCGCTGCTTGCAATGCTGAGTTTAAGCCCCATTGGGAGGTAGCCCACAGGGTCTGGCATAGAACCCAGGAGTCCGGGCTCCCAGCCATTGCCTGTTTGAAGCCAGCCACCCCACTCCCATCCTATCCCAGGGGAACGTGTAGAACAGAACCCAGGAGTCCTGGCTCCCCAGCCTGTTCCCTGACCCAGGTTGTTAGGGTCCATCTCACCTACCTACTATGACTTCGGTAAGAACGAAGGCACAAGAGTCTTCCCCAGCGGCGCAGGTCTGCATGCTGCCCGTGCAGTTGTTCCCTGGTCCATCGCAAACCTCACACTGCAGACAGGACCCTGGAGAAGAAGAGAGAACATGAGGGTCTAGATTTGTCCCTTCCTTGCACCCTCACTTTCTCTTGAATTTTATTGGGGATCTGACCCCATTGACACCAATGGAGCTACAGTCCTTTAACCCCAGCTGGGGATCGTGCAGAAATACCTTTCATATTGTCTTGAGCTCATGTTAGTGAAATTCAGATCTGCTTTTCAGACAAACTCGTGGGGAAAATCCCCTTTAGGAATATCCTTGGCCTCTGGCCAGCTCTGAAACATGCCCAGTCAGGACACGGTTCTAGTGATCTAAAGAATAAATCTTTCCTCCCATTTCCAGCCCTCTCCTCCTCGGACGTTGGCACTCTGACACTCCTAGCTAAGCCCCCGTTATTCTGTGGCTGCTTTTCGGTTACGTTCAGTAACAGTTTTACCCGGCAGGCAGCTCTGACCTGTTAGGAGATCAGCCCCTATAGGAACAGGGCCCCACTCACCCATCGCCAGGAGAGCAGCGAGGATGCAGATGGCAAGAGAAGCCCCCATGGTGATGGGGAAGCAGTAGATTGGTGCTGGGGTTTCGGATGCAGCCAATTCTCTGGCCGGGGGATTGATCACAGATGGGCTGAACTGAGATCAGAAGAGAGATTGAACATGTATGATCCAGTCGACAGGGTTGTGGAACCACTGAGCCCTTTGCCACAGTTCTGAGGTAGTCCCACGTCTGACCCCTTCGTGGCTGGTATGTTCATGGCACCCACACAGATAAGTCAGAGAGAAACCTGAAATGCTCCTGCTGGAAGGTTGCAGCATAAGGTGACCCTGTCTCTGGGCATCCAGAACAATCACCCACAAGCACACAAACAAGAGAGACAAAGCAGGCTGCTCCCTAAACAGTGGGAAACAAAGCAGGCAGCTCCCCATGGCAGTAAGAGACAACTCAGCCCAGGTTGTTCTAGGCTGGTTCTCTGCAGGCTGCCTCTGGTCCCACGCTTCCCTGCAGAGCCCCCAAGACTGCCAGCAGAACCAGGAAGCCCCCCTCCCTCCCCCCTTAAAGTGATAGCGTGCCATTGCAAACAGTCCTCAATATAAAACATCCATTAACAGTTATATGGTGGAGGAGTGGGGCTGGGAGCCAGGACTCCTGGGTTCTATCCTTAGCTCTGGGAGGAGAGTGGGGTCTAGTGGATAGAGCAGGAGGGACAGGGAGCCAGGACTCCTGGGTTCTGCCGGCAGTTTCAGGAGGAGAGTAGGGTCTAGTGGGTTAAAGTAGGGTAACTGGGAGCCAGGACTCCCCGATTCTATCCCTGGCTGCAGAAGGGGAGTAGGGTCTTGTGGTTAGAGCACAAGCAGATCAGAGGGTATCACTTACCAAATGCTCCTTAGAGTAAACTTTGCCTGGGTGAAGTCAGTGGCTAATTCTGCAGAGTGGAAAAGCTGTGCCCGTCTCTCCCTGTTTCCTCTAACACCGGGGCTGTTCCTGGCTCGCTTTCTCTTTTTATAGAAGGGCTCAGGTACCTGCTGTGATGCAATATAGAAACTTTAACGGATCTGCACGCTTTAGAGTCTGTACGTTCCTGGTGCCTTCGCCAGCCCTGCACGTTGGACGTCTGTGCACATTGACAAATTCTCCTCCGTTCCTGCTGGGAAATCAAATTAGGGGAATGAGTGAAAGCAACTCCCCTTGGAAGGCTTGGGGTGACGACGAGGGATAGCCAATCACATGCCTGCAGGAATCCTGGGTTCTGTTCCTGATGACATCTAGATTAAGGGCAGGACTCCTGCGTCCTACTCCTGTCCTTGGGGAAGCGGGATCCAGTGGTTAGGGAAGTGGGGGTGGGAGCCAGGAAGCCTGGGTTCTATAGAGTGGAAAGTGGGGCACAGTTGAGTAGGAGTGCGTGGGCCTTGGAAATCTGGGTTTCATAAGGACATGGGGTCTAGTGGGTTAATGCAGGAGGAAGGGGGCCTGCAGGTCAGGACTCCTGGGTTCCATTGAGAAGGGAGTGGGGGTCTAGTAGTTAAAACTGGTTGTCAGGACTCCTGGGTTCTCTCCCCAGCTCTGGGGCGGGAGTAGGGGCTAATGGGTTAGAGCGGGGAGCTAGGAGCAAGGACTCTGGGGTCCTGTTCTCAGCAGGGAGCAGGGTTTTGTGGGTTTGACTCTCAATCTTTCCAGACGACTGTTCCCCTTGCAGGACTCTGATTTGTTTTGCGTACCCCCAAGTTTCCCCTCACTTAAAAACGACTTGCTCACAAAATCAGCCATAAAAATACCGAAGCGTCACAGCCGCACTATTACTGACAAATTGCTGACCTTCTCATTTTTACCATATAAATATAAATACTGCACTTGCATTTCATTGGATAGTCTAGAGAGCAGTATGAACAAGTCAGTCTCTTATGAAATGTTAGTTCGTACTGACTTCGCTAATGCTTTTTATGTGGCCTATTGTAAAACTAGGCAAATGTCTAGATGAGCTGATGGCCCCCCTGGAAGACCTCCACATACCCCCAGGGGTACACAGCTCCTTGGTTGAGAATAACTGGATTAGAGAAAAGTCAGCAATTTTTCAGTCAAAATGGGCTGTGACTTTCATTTTTTTATTTCTGCTTTTGTAAGCAAGTTGTTTTTTAAGTGAGGGTACACAAGAGAAATCAGACTCCGGACAGGGGTACAGTCGTCTGGAAAGGTTGAGAGCCACTGGGTTAGATCGGGGCTTCGACCCAGGACTCCTGGCTTCTCTTCCCAGCCCCAGCAATCACTCCATGTCCTTTGTTAAATCACAGGACCCGTCTCTCCTTTTCATTGTAAACATTATAACAATATTGCCAGCCTCCACCAGATCTCGTAATCGTAATAACCTTTGCAGGGTTCTTGGTACCTTGCAGTGCTGGGCATGGGGAGGGCTAAAGCGCTGAGGGTGTTTTTGTTCTTTTCCCTCCTTTGTTCCATTGACACTCACGTTCAGCCCCGTTTAAACACAGAGTGGAAGAGAGGGAGCTGGGCATGAAGAAGAGCTAGGGACACCATCCCTGCCCGTCCTGGCTAATAGCCATTGATGGACCTGTCCTCCATGAATTTATCTAGCTCCCTTTTGAATCCCGTTATAGTATTGGCCTTCACAACACCCTCTGGCAAGGAGTTCCAGAGGTTGACAGTGCGTTGTGTGAAGAAATACTTTCTTGTGTTTGTTTTAAACCTGCGACCTATTAATTTCATTTGGTGGTGCCTTGTTCTTGTGTTATGAGAAGGAGTAAATAATACGTCCTTATTTACTTTCTCCACACCACTCATGATTTTATAGACCTCTATCATATCCCCCCTTAGTCGTCTCTTTTCCAAGCTGAAAAGTCCCAGTCTCTTTAATCTCTCCTCATACGGAAGCCATTCCAGACCCCTAATCATTTTTGTTGCCCTTCTCTGAACCTTTTCCAACTCCAATATATCTTTTTTGATGCGACCACATCTGCACACAGTATTCGAGGTGTGGGCGTACCATGGATTTATATAGAGGCAATAGGATATTTTCTGTCTTATTATTTATCCCTTTCTTGATGATTCCCAACATTCTGTTCGTTTTTTTGACGGCTGCTGCCCATTGAGTGGATGATTTCAGAGAACTGTCCACAATGACTGCAAGATCTCTTTCTTGAGTGGTAACAGCTAATTTAGACCCCATCATTGTTTGATGGCCTCATGTCCCATTCCCTGCCCCTCTGTGCCAGCTGGTCCCCCCATCCTGGGGTCAGATGAGAGTCGGTGCCCCTATAGGAGAACATAAGAATGGCCATACTGGGTCAGACCAATGATCCATCAAGCCCAGTATCCTGTCTTCCGACAGTGGCCAATGCCAGGTGCCCCAGAGGGAATGAACAGAACAGGGAATCATCAAGTGATCCATCCCCTGTCACCCATTCCCAGCTCCAGCAAACAGAGGCTAGGGACACCATCCCTGCCCATCCTGGCTAATAGCCACTGATGGACCTATCCTGCATGAACTTATCTAGTTCTTTTTTTAACCCTGTTATAGTCTTGGCCTTCACAACATTCGCTGGCAAGGAGTTCCACAGGTTGACCGTGCATTGTGTGAAAAAATACTTCCTTTTGTTTGTGTTAAACCTGCTGCCTATTCATTTCATTTGGTGACCCCTAGTTCTTGTGTTATGAGAAGGAGTAAACAACACTTCCTTATTCACTATCACCGCACCCTTCAACATTTTAGAGACCTCTATCATATCCCCTCTTAGTTGTCTCTTTTCCAAGCTGAACAGTCCCAGTTTTTTTAATCTCTCCTCATACGGAAGCCGTTCCATCCCTCTCTTCATTTTTGTTGCTCTTCTCTGTACATTTTCTAATTCCAATAGATCTTTTTCCAGATTGGGTGACCAGATCTGCACACAGTATTCAAGGTCTGGGCATACCATGGATTTATACAGAGGCAATATGATATTTTCTGTCTTATTATCTATCCCTTTCCTAATGATTCACAACATTCTGTTTCCTTTTTTGATTGTCGCTGCACATTGAGTGGATGTGTTCAGAGAACTGTCCACAATGGCTCCAAGATCTTTCTTGAGTGGTAACAGCTAATTTAGACCCCATCATTTCGTATGTATAGCTGGGATCATATTTTCCAATAGGCATTACTTTGCATTTACTTTCCTTTATCAGTTTTGGAGCCTTCATACAAGAACTAATAACTTTAACTGGTAAATAAAATTCATGTAGAATATTTGCTCAATATCATTATCCTTACGTCGTCACACCAATCCCCCTCAAACACCCAAATACTTGGTTATTTTCATGTATATTACCTTTTGGAAAATTATAAGCAAGCAAATATACGCACTTTTAATTATTATATCTCAATTCTCATGAAAAAGTTATGAAGTAAAGCAGTTGAGTTTTCCCGCAAACATTCTTCTAAAACATGGAATAACTAATGAATTAGAGAAGTTTGTTCTGGCACTAGTTTAAAAAAAAGGAAAAACAAAAAGCTTTAAAAGTGATAATTGGAAAGAAATGATTACAATAGATTGGCCAACACGGGTTTTCCATCCGCTCTACAACATTGGAAGGTGTATTTCCAGTAGATAACAATGTTATTGCCTTTTTCCGGTGGCGATGTGTTTTCTTTTCTTATGAAGTTACTCAGTAACTAGAAATAAAGTCTTAAACATTGTAATCTATGTATACAATGGATCTGATAATTCCCCAGCACAAATGAAACACCCTCCTGTTCAAGGAACTCAAGGAGTAAAGATTCAAAACAACAAATTGATAAATTGAACTTGTATTTACAAAGGGCTGAAATAAAAGCCGGTTTTAGCCTCTGGAAGCTGTTCAGTTTTATAATGTCCTATAGGAATCCGGAGTATGTCTCTACAGTGACCCAGCTGGACGATTCTCAACGTGCCTTAAGGAAAATACAATCTGACACGAGACGTCTTAAATGTTATCAAGAAATTTTGCCCTTTAAGCAATGTCATATCTAGGGCACACTCAGATATTAAAGAAGTTGGGAAAGAGACCTGTTCCCAGGCTGTAACAACCTGGTACGATTAAGAACCATCCAGGAACTGTGAAAAAGTCCCAGGGTCCCTAGAATAACTTCAGAAAGCAAACATTTGTATTTGCTGATGGAGACGCCGAGGTACAGACAATAACACCCTCTGGTTTCCATCAGGAGCGACTGAAACGTCTCAGGGCAGCACCGACGGTGACACTGGAAATAAAACTGCCCGGCTTTGTGGGGGAGACTCCTGGAGCTCAGCACTCACCAGGTCCCTTCTCTGGGCCAAGGCTGCCCAGAACCTGCCCTCCCCTGGCTCCCATCCCACCCGCGGGGACCGAGGAGCTATTTCCCCACAGGAAGGGCTTTGAGTGCCCGCTGGTGCCGGGACTGCGAGCGCTGCTGCTGGCTGCAGGGGCTGGAGGGGGTGCCCAGGCTCTCAGCCGCCCAGCCGGAGGGGGCATGTGGGGATCTCGTTATACCCGCTCTGCTCAGGGTGGGGGCGGACAGAGCCACGCAGACAGCTCCCCCCTCCCTCTCCTGGCCACGGAGCAGCCCACACAGCCGGGGATTTACATTTCCCGCCATGGGCCGCGCGTGAACCCCTCATTCGGGGATGTTATCACTCAGCCCCGCCCGTTCCTCCTAAGGTCCTGCCCCTGCCCTGCCCCTTCTGTCCCCACCCTCTCCAGCCCTGAGCCCCCCACCGCAGCTGGAGGACCCCACCCCAGCTGCCCTGAGTGCCGGCTCACCAACCAGCCCAGGCCACAGGCTGCCCTGAGTATGGTTTTCGACTGGAACGTCTGGTCAAAAAGGGACCCTGGCGGCTCTGGTCAGCACCACCTACCGGGCCGTTAAAAGTCCGGTCAGCAGCGCAGCGGGGCTAAGGCAGGCTAGTCCCTGCCTGTCCTTGCTCTGCACTGCACCCGGGAAGCAGAAAGCAGGTCTGGCCCCTAGGTGGGGCGGCCTGGGGCTCCGCACGCTGCCACCCCCCTGAGCCCCAATCCCCTGCCTTAGCCCTGAGCCCCCCCAACACAGAGCCCCCTCCTGCACCCCAACCCCCTCATTCCCAGCCCCACCCCAGAGCCCCCAGCTGGAGCCCTCACCCCCTCCCACACCCCAATTCCTTGCCTGAGCCTGGAGCCCCCTCCCACACCCTGAACCCCTCGGCCCCACCCCCCCAGCCTGGATGCTCCTCCTGCACCCCAACCCCCCCATCCCCAGCCTGTTCCTGCAGCGTAACTCCCCCCCAGACCCTGCACCCCACACCCTGAGCCCCAGGACGAGAATGCAGAAAAAGAGTGAAAAACGGGGTGGGGGGGGAGATAAGAGAGAATGTTCCCCCCCCCCCCGAGAGGAATTTGAAGCTGAGCACCGGGCCCCACTAACTCTAAATCCCCCACTGCGCAGTAGGGTGACGATACACCCCCGTTCTCCGGGGCCAGTTCCCAGGCGAGGTCCTGTGTCCCTGGACAAACACCGTCCCCAGGAGAGTCACGTTGGCGCTATCTCAATGTATCAAGAACTTGCTTCGCTACAGCCCTAAAACACCTCCGTGCCTGGGGAAAGCACACAGCTGCGTGGAGAGATTTGAAGTGTCTGCTTCTAAAGCCAGCTCCATTCAGATCTGAGACGGACGCAGCAGTCGAGTTACTGCAGGGGAAATGACCGAATGTGACCATTGGCGAGGAGGCGCTGTTGGATGGAGTCCCTCGGTTAAAGGAGTTTGTGATGGTGGGAAACTGTGTGGCTGGAATGACCCCACTACAGCGATCACAGTACGTGGCCAATGGGATGAAGCAATCAGACATCTCAGGCAATCCTCAGTGTCACACGCAGAATGTAGCCTCTGCCCGCCTGGCCGTAATGCTTCAGTGCAGAGGGTGTTTTCTGCCCTGAATGACTCTGTGCCCAGCAGAACAATCCGGATCCAAGGCTGAAATGCCGGAAAGCCATTCTCAGGGCCTGGACAAACTGCACTTTGCCCCGTCTTGAGTTCTTCAACCAACCGAGCAAGAACATTACAGTTCCAGAACAGATGCTTTCATCAGAGAAATGCAGCTATTAATCCAGCCAGCTGCCCCAGTGCTGCCAGCATCGGGAACACCGGTGAGTACAATTTCTTGTGTGTGTCCAGGGGTGGGAGTTCTCCATTTATAGAGGATTTCTGTCCCCTAGACATTTTGGGGGAGCTGTGAAAAATTAAGAGGGACTTTTTTTGAATTACTGTCCATATAAACTGTATAAAATCATTTTGTCTGTAGTTTTTCAATGCACCACTAGGCGGTGAATGTCATTTCTGTTAATGACCATTTCAATGATTTACTCCTGGGGGAATTCTGCACCAAAAAATTAAAAGTTCTGCGCACAATATAGTAAACTTCTTTAAAATTCTGCATAGGTTATCTGTCAAAAGAACACAGTATAATCCCACCAGTTTCAATTATTCTGGTAATTTATTTCAAAATACCTGTCAACAAGTAAGTCTGAAAAAGTACAGACAACGAAAAAGATTCGGGAAATGTTCTTTGACAAATAGATTTCTTACTAGGCACATTACTAGCACTCTGAGTGATCATTCATTTAAACTACAATACAGAACCGTATTTCCTGCACCCCTCAGAAGCAGTGCAAAGGCTGTGGGGAGTCCGGGGTAATGGAGGAGCTGAGGGAGAGGGAAGGAGCTTGGGAGTGAACATGAAGGGTTGTTAGGTGCGGCCGGGAGAAGTATGGAACAGGTTTTTTCGGGGAGGGGCAGGGATTGTTAGGGAGTTGAGGAGCCTGCCTCATGCAGACCCTGGCTGACTCCTGGCCTTTCCCTTTCAGTCAGGCACATCTGCCAATGGCCACACATGTACCTAAACCCCCTTCCCCATCCCTATGTATCTCTTCACCCCCATTCAGCCACCCCCTCCCTGGCAACTGATGGCCGGGGCCTAGTCTCTGCACGAGGCAGCTGGAGAACAAAAATTCACGGGAGCTGAGAACTCCTGCAGAGGGAAGGGGAGAGGGGCTAACGCAGGCTGCAGGGGTGTATTTCAGTGCGGCAGCGCCGTTGCACCGGGTGGGGAATCAGGAGAGAAGTGTCAGCAGGAGGAGCCCAGCGAGGGCTGGGAGGAGGAGCCCAGCTGCTCCTGGTGCCACGCCTGCAGCGTGGGAGGTTGTGCTTGCTGGAGCCGCGTCTCTTGCACCGGGGGTCGTGGCTGCTGGAGGCACGCCTGCCGCACCGGAGGCCACTGTGCAGTTGGCCAGGACTAGATTTAAACCGATCCCTCCGATGGTCCTCGAACCCACTTCGAAGTGGGTGCACACGGACTCGGAAACGCACCCCTTCATGACCATTGGCATTAGACTTCCATTTGCGTGTTTGGGGGAAAGCTGGTGATTGTCAGGGGAACAGCTTCACTCCTCCAGCTGGACTAAGACACAACAGCCTCCCCCTCTTCAGGGTCCCACCAAACTCTTCCACAGCCTCCATCTCCCCATCTGCTCTGCTTCCCCCCCTCCCAGCCTGTCTGGGCCTGGATGGCCTCCTGCTCCTCCTCTGCTCTGACGCAGACTCATTGTGTGACTGTAAACAAGTCACTTGCAGCCCTGATCTAGAGCCCACTAACAGCACCTGGATGGGATCAGGCCTGTATTAGCCCCATGGCTCATCTACAAAGCAGCAGCTCAGTGCTGGTGGCAGTAGTGGGATCTCTAAGCAGGGCGGCTTTGTAGTGAATTAAGGCACCATGATGAGACGCCGCAAAACTAAGTTCAGATCCCAGCTCTTCCATAGCCTTCCTGTGTCACCTTGGGCAAGTCACAGCACTGCTCCATGCCTCAGTTTCCCCACCTTTAAAATGGGGAGAATGAGCCTTGATTTGCCTGCTTAGATTGCAGGCTCTTTGGGGGCAGGGACTGTATCTCACTGGGAGCCCTTCAGCATCTGGCAGAAGAGGGGACCCGATCTCAGTCAAAGGTCTGTGCAGCACCCAGCACAAGAAGGGACCCAAATCTTGGTCAGGGGTCTGTCCAGTGCCTGGCACAACAGTGGTTCCCAGGACTAAGCCAGGCCCTACCACAAAGAGTCTACAGACTGAACTATTGTCAGGCAATGGATGGAGGAGAACCAGAGGCACAGGGAGGGGAAGACACTGGCCCAAGGTCCCACTGGAGGCCAGCGCTGAGAACAGAACCAAGGTGTCCTGATCTGCAGCCGAAAACTTTACCTAGCAGCCCCCACCCAGCGTCTCGCTTCTCCCCTATGCGGGAGAGGGAAATCAAAGGAAAAATAACCCCAGAATAAATGAACAGAAGTTACCAATCATTGAAGTCCCAGCACTATCAATACATCGGGTATCAGCTCCAGTACACATTATGGTTTGCTCATTGCACTGACCAGCATTCATCACATAGCAGCCAGGGCAGCTCCGGCCGTTGGGTTTGGTGTCAGCCGGGGGC
Organism: Trachemys scripta elegans; assembly: GCF_013100865.1. Classification (NCBI taxonomy): domain Eukaryota; kingdom Metazoa; phylum Chordata; order Testudines; family Emydidae; genus Trachemys; species Trachemys scripta. The sequence goes on from NC_048321.1 coordinate 14,131,069, forward strand.
ACTGGGAAGAAGTGGAGCAAACGCAGTCAGGTCGAGGGACGAGCCCCAGACAGCGTCGGGGCAGGGAGAGCAGCTGGGGGCTGCACAGCTCAGCCCTGGGTGCCCCCTGCAGGGGGAGCTGTAGCTCTGGGGACGCTGGGGGCAGCAGGGGCAGGGGAGAGGTTTGCAGCAGGGAGCCCTGGACCCTGCCACAGGTGGGGTCAGCTGGGTTCACACCTGGGGGAGCCTAGAGCCCCACCCACTAAACTCCACCCAGCCAGGGACTCAGTGTTATTCCCTGGGGAGCCCCCTGCAGGGCGGGAGGACCAGTCTCAGGAAGTTTCCGTAGGGTAGGTTCCAGGCAGCAGGAGGCAAGGGGGCTGGGGGAGGAGAGGTGGAAATGGGGAAATGTACCTGAAGTAGGGGCAGGGCAGCGTGCAGGCGTCCCCCTGGCAGCAGGTGAAGTTCATCCTTGTCATTCTGTACCCAAAATTCACAGAGATGGGACTGCATTTACACTCGCTTGATATTGTACAGTCCGTGAGAATGATCTCCCTCTGCACAGGAGGAGAAGTCTGAGATTTGTTCCCCTTCCACTCCCACCTCATCACTGTCCTCTTCAGAACAACAGCCCTGTGCCATTAGCCTTCCTCTACCCATGGGGAAACTGAGGCATGCAGAGGGGACATGACTCAGCCATGCAATGCTGAGTCTAAGCCCCATTGGGAGGTAGCCCATAGGGTCTGGCATAGAACCCAGGAGTCCTGGCTCCCAGCCATTGCCTGTTTGAACCCAGCCACCCCAGTCCCGTCCCAGAGGAAGGTATAGAACAGAACCCAGGAGTCCTGGCTCCCCAGCCTGCTCCCTGACCCAGGTTGGTTAGGGTCCATCTCACCTACCCAGTATGCTGTCAGTAAGAAAGATGGCACAAGAGTCTTGCCCAGCGGCGCAGGTCTGTATACTGCCCGTGCACCTGTTTCCTGCTCCAGCGCAAACCTCACACTGCAGACAGGTCCCTGGAGAAGGAGAGAGAACATGGGGGTCTAGATTCATCCCTCCCTTGCCCCCTCACTTTCTCTTGAATTTAACTGACCCCAGCTGCGGATCTTGCCCTATTGACACCATTGGAGCAACAGCGCATTGACCCCAACTGGGAATCATGATGTAGAAATGCCTTTTATATTGTCTTGAGCTCATGTTAGTGAAATTCAGATCTGCTGCCTTTCAGACAAAGTCGTGGGGAAAATCCCCTTTCAGGAATATCCTTGGTCGCTGGCCAACTCTGAAACAATGTCCAGTCAGGACTCGGTTCTAGTGATTTAAACTGTAAATATTTCCTCCCATTTCCAGAATTGTTTCACTCGCTCTCACGTGCTGCTCCCTACGGCAGTGAGAGACAAATCACCCCACCTTGTTCTAGGCTGGTTCTTTGCAGACTGCCAGTGGTCCCACACTTCCCTGGAGAGCCCGCAAGACTGCCAGCAGGACCAGGAAACCCCAGCCCCCCAAGTCACCCACTCTTAAAGCGATAGCTTGCCATTGCAAACAGTCCTCAATATAGAACATCCAATAACATGATTAGGGTTGAGGAGTGGGGCTGGAAGCCAGGACTCCTGGGTTCTCTTCCCAGTTCCAGGAGGGGAGTGGGGTCTTGTGGGTTAAAGCAGGGTGCCTGGGAGACAGGACACTCAGGTTATTTTCTTGGCTTCAGAAGGAGAATTGTGTCTAGTTCTTAGAGTGGATGGGAGGGCTCGCACCCTGGACTCCGTGCTTCTATTCCTGGCTCCAAAAATGGAGTGGTTAGAGCAGGGGGGCTTGGAGCTCAGATTCCCAGGTTGTATCCTTGGCTTCAGAAAAGGAGTGATGTCTAGTGGTCAAAGCACCAACAGAGCAGAGGGTATCACTTACCAACTGCTCCATTGAGTAAAGAGTCTCTGGGGTGAAGTCGGTGGCTAATTCTGCACCCATCTCTGGCTGTTTCCGTCACACCGGGGCTGTGTCTGTCTCTCTCCCTGGTTTTGGTAGAAGGCTCATGTACCTGCTGTGCTGCGATACAGAAATGTGTACGGATTTGCTGCTTCATCGGGTAGAGTCTATGAGGGGACGTCTTCACTAGCAACGTTCACACGCTGCCCGTGCTTTAACGTGGCTTGTGTCGTCGCGGCGCAGCACTTGGAGAGAGCTCTCCCAGCGCTATAAAAACCGCACCTCCACGAGGGGAAACTTGCAGCGCTCGGGGGGGGGTGTTTTTTCACACCCCCGAGCGAGAAAGTGGCAGTGCTGTAAAGTGCCAGTGTTCACAAGCCGTAAGTTTCTATTCGCATCGCTGGCCCCACCCACCCGTCGGGTACAATGACAAACTCTCCTCCCTTCCTGCCAGGAAATCGAATTAGAGGAATGAATGAAACCAGCTCCCCTTGGAAGGCTTGGGGTGGCAACGTGGGGCAGCGGGTCACAAGGGACAGGGCGGCAGGATTCCTGGATTCTGTTCCTGGTGCCATGTAGATTAAGGGCAGGACTGTTGGGTCCCGCTCCTATCCTTGGGCTGTTACATTGCAGGAAAGATCTGGACAATTTCGAGAAAGTCCAGAGAAGAGTAATAAAAATGATGAAAGGTCTAGAAAACATGAGCTATAAGGGAAGATTATAAAAAGTGGGTTTGTTTAGTCTGGAGAAGAGAAGACCGAGAGGGGAAATGATAACAGTTTTCAAGTACGTAAAAGGTTGTTACAAGGAGGAGGGAGAAAAAGTTTTCTTAACCTCTGAGAACAGGACAAGAAGCAATGGACTTAAATTGCAGCAAGGGCGGTTTAGGTTGGACATTAGGAAAAACTTCCTAACTGTCAGGGTGGTTAAGCACTTGAATAAATTGCCTAGGGAGGTTGTGGAATCTCCATCATTGGGGATTTTTAAGAGCAGGTTGGACAAACACCTGTCAGGGATGGTCTAGATAATACTTAGTCCTGCCTTAAGTGCAGGGGACTGGACTAGATGACCCCAAGGTCCCTTCCACTTCTATGATTCTATGAGAAGCGGGATCCAGTGGTGAGAGAAGTGGGGGTGGGAGCCAGGATTCCTGGGTTCTATAGTGTGGAAAGTGGGACAGAGGAGAGTAGGGTTGGGGGGGCCTTGGAAATCTGGATTCCTGGGTTTCATAAGGACTTGGGGCCTAGTTAATGCAGGAGGAAGAGGGCTCGCAGATCAGGACTCTGGGTTCGATTGATGAGAGAGTGCGGCCTAGTAGTTAAATCTGGTTGCCAGGATTCCTGCATTCTCTCATAGCTCAGGGTAAGGTAGGGAGTCAAGTGGTTTAGAGGTGACAGACAAGGAGCCAGGACTCCTGGGTTCTCTTCCCAGCTCCACCCATCACTCTGTGTCATTGGGAAAGTCACAGGGCCTGTCTCTCCTTCTCATTTTATATGTTAGAACAATATTGCCAACCTCCACCAGCTCTCGTAATAACCTTCGCAAAGTTCTTGGTACCTCAAAGTGCTGGGCCTGGGGAGGGCTAAGCCCCGTTTAAATGCAGAGTGGAACGGCGGGACCTGGGCATGAAGAAGAACCAGGGCCCTCTAATGCAGTTGAGATTCTACCATTCTGGTAAAATCATTCCTGGGGCTTCCATCAATGACCTTGACAACAGCGCTGGTTTCAAGCTGGTTGTAATTTGGGCTTATTCTCTGTGTCTCTTTCTCCTGTCCGTCAGCCCCAGCTCCCTCACACTGTCATAAATGTTATGCAAGAGTAGAGCTGGATTCCCGCCCCCAACCCTGAGGAAATGTCAGATTTTATCAGAAAAAAAAATAACCGTGAAAACCTCCAAAATCTGAAACAAAACTTTTGGCAGGAAATTGCAGGCAAAAGAAATTCAGCCCAAAATGAAAATTATTCAAGCTGAAAATACAAAATAATGTTGGTTGAAAAGCGCTAAAACCTGGAAACGTTTTGGCTACAAACTGAACCATTATTGGTGTAAACATGAATAATTTTCTACCTAAACCCAGAAATGGTTTGAGCCCAAACTGTCAAAACGGAAACAGTTTTCAGCAAAAAAAAAAAAAAAACAGGTGGAAAATGTATTGGTTTGGGCTGAAATCTGAACAAGTTTTTGGCCAGAAACTGTCAAAAACAAACCAATTTTTAACCAAAAAAACTCAAATGAAGAGAACATGGCCAAAAACTGGGGAAAAAACATAATTTTGGTGGAGGGGGGTTGACAAAAATGGAAAAAATTGGAGGAAAGCAGGTCCCTGCTGTGAAATTTTTTGAGTTGAAAAACCTGATTTTCCATTAAAAAAAAAAACAAATTGTGATGGGAAATTTCCTCACAGCTCCACGTGGAAGTGCCGGGGGCTGTGGCCCCTCACTGACACGTGGCACAGGGGGGTGGGGGGTGGCCCTCTCCCAGTACTAAAATAAAGGGGAAGGGTCGAAGACAAAGCAGGATGCTGAGACTGACAGGCCCCGGGGCCAATGGGGAGAGGCCAGCGCTCAGGTCAGCCTGATTGACAGGGCGGGCAGGCCAGTGAGGGAGTCAGGAGTCCGGGTCCTATCCTCTGTGTGAGCTGGGGCTGGCTGAGGCAGGGTAGGGCAGAGTTAAGGGGAGAGCAGCAGCCCGAGCTGGGCTGGGGGCAGAGAAGGGGGAGCCGGGAGCTGGAGCAGCGCAGACCAGCCATGCCGATGGGGAGCCAGGTCCCAGCTGCAGAGGGAGCTGCGGGTGCGAAGCTGAAACAGCAGACACCAGCCCTGCCACACATGCCACTGGTGCCGAGCGCAGCGAGCAGCTGGGGAGAGCTGGGGGTGGGGGGCTGGACAGAGGGCCCAATGCAGGGAAAAGTCACCTGGCACGAGGCCTGGCAGACCGGACTTGATCCTGACCACAAGTACCGACACTGGGGAGAAGGGTCCTGCCCCCTAGTGCCTGAGGGCCTTGTCCAAGGCCCCATACAGGCACTGGGTTGCAGAGAGAGGCAGCAGGTCCAGACCCAACCTTCCCTATGATGAGTGGCTGACACTGCAGTCTGCCCCAGGGAGTGGGGCTAGATGGTGACTGGCAGTAGCCTTATACTGAGGTGAGGTGGGGTTAGTGGGTGGGGGTTCCCCAGGGAGGGGAGACCCCGAGACTGAGGGATGTACTGCCAGGGGGCAGCACCCCAGATAACGGGGCATTGGAGTCCTAGGAGGGACACGTGGGCCAACAGCAGCGGGACACCAGCCTGCAGAGGGCGCTCCGGGGGCTGGAAATGCTAATTCCCAGAGACGACCAGCAGGAGGCGCCGCGGGGTGAGTCCCGCATTGCTACAGGGGCCAAATACAAACCAGCGTCGGCAGTTAACACAAGAGCATGAAGGTCAGACCCACCCTGAGCACAAAGGTCAGTGGCCAGGAGTGCTAAGATGTCACTCTACCATCGCAGACGACGGGAACGATGGATGCTCGCAGGCCCAGCAGGACAGGAGGCAACAGGACCACGGACAGGTAGCTGCTCTTTCCCTGGCTGGACTTCCTCGTGAAAACGGGGCTCCGAACAGCTACGTCGGCCTTCTCTCACTCTGGTCTTCTTTCCCCACGTCGCCCTGTGCGTGTGTACGTGCTCCGGAAGGACCCCCCCACTTCACTTCCAAACTACTGTCCTCTGCGGTGACGCTGGGGAGATGGATCCGAGACCTGCTCACACCCTGGGCTGGGCCTCGCTGTGGTCAGACGCAGCAGCAGGGCTACGGGCACTGTGCTGTGGGGAAGGAGGGAGGGTGTGACAGTCACCGGACCCTCAGTCCTTTCTGCATGGATCCCAGGACTCCTGGCTCCCAGAGCTCCCCACTTCAACCTACCTCCCAGAGCCGGGGATAGAACCCAGGAGTCCTGGCTCCCAGCCCCCGTCGGAGGCTGAACTGACGTTCTCCTGGGCTGTGTAACCCCCATCCTGTGGTACCTGCTTTCCCCACTGGGGTCTTTCTGAACCTAATCTCAGGGCATGGAGCAGCTTCCTTAGGAGGTGGGACTAAAATGATTAGGGCCATTTATCTCAGCAAAGAGACAATGGAGGGACGGATGCAACTGAGGGCTAGAAAATCATGCCATGGGGTGGGGAAAGTGACCAGAGAAATAATATTTCCCCTGTCCCACAGCACCAGGGGTCACCCAAAGAAATGAACAGGCAGCAGGTTTCAAACAAACACGGGGCCGTGTTTTTCCCAACAATGCACAATTTACCTGTGGAACTCACTGCCAGGGGATGGGCAAAAGTATAGCAGGGTAAGGAAACGAACTCCATCAGTTCCTGGAGGATAGGGCCATCCATGGCAATTAGCCAAGATGCTCGGAGACACAGCCCCCTGCTCTGGGTGTCCCTAAACTTCTGACTGCCAGAAGGGGAAGACCAGGGTGGGTCTGTCCTAAATTATTGTGTTCTGTGCACTGCCCCTGAAGTTCTGGTTGTACTACTGTCAGAGACAGGACACTGGACTAGCTGTGGCCACTCTTATGTTCCTAACAGGCTTCTTGATGGCACCACACACACACACACACACTCACTATCTTTTTTCCATTTGAAATAAATACAATTCCAGAGTTTGGTCTCCAGTGTGTTTTATTCAGTGCAGCACCATCAAGGGGATGTGAGTCCATCCCGGAGCCGAGAACCCCTCGGGGGGGAGAGGGGCTAAGGCAGGTTGCAGGGTGTATTTCACTGCAGTGTCACCGTTGCACCAGCTGTGGAATCAGGAGAGTAGTTTCAGCAGGAGGAGCCCAGCGAGGGCTGTGAGGAGGAGCCCGGCTTGTCCCGGAGCAATGCCTGCCGCACCGGAAGCCTCTGTGCATTTGTTCCTGGTTAGATTGAAGCTGATCCCTGTGAAGTCCGACGAACCCACTTTTAAGTGGGAGCACACGGATGCAGAAACGCAGCCCTTCATGACCATCTCCGTTGGCGTTCCACCTGTGTGTGGTTGGGGGACAGGCGATTGTTGTCAAGACAGCAGCTCCATTCCTCAAGCTGGAGTAGGATACAACAGCCTCCCCCTCCTTGGGGCCCATCCAAACTCCCCACAGCCTCCATCTCCCTGTCTGCTCTACTCCCCACAGCCTGCCTGGCCCCGCATGCCCTCCCCGTCCAATGCAGATGCACTGTGTGTCCTTGAACAAGTCACTTGCAGCCCCGAGCCAGAGTCCACTGACAGCACTCACATTGGATCGGGCCTGGATTAGCAGCACGTCTCATTTAGCAAAGCCGCAGCTCAGTGCTGGTGGCAGCGCTGGGATCTCTAAGCAGGGCGGCTTTGTAGTGAATTAAGGCACCATGATGGGACTCCTCAAAACTAGGTTCAGATCCCAGCTCTGCCACAGGCTTCCTGTGTGACACTGGGCAAGTCACGGCACTGCTCCGTGCCTCGGTTTCCCCACCACTTAAATGGTGACAATGATCCTCATTATGCCTACAGCGACTCTTGGCAGCATGGACTATATCTTCCTATGAGTTTTTAGCACCCAGCACAGCTCAGGTCCCTTATCTTCACTGGGGTCTGTCAGTGCCTGGCATGTCAGTTGCTCCCAGGCCTAAACCAGTCTCTAAGTCTTTGATGTAGGGACTAAACTAGACACAGGCAATGGATGGAGGCGCACCAGAGGCACAGGGAGGGGAAGACACTAGTCCAAGGTCACACCGGGGGCCAGTGCTGGTGTAACACCGACAGACCCTGGTCGTCTGCAGGCGGGATTGAACCTGGGGCCTCCGGAGCTTAGTGAATGAGTCCCTACTGCATGAGCTAAAAGCCAACTAATGCTTAGCTAAGGTTTTAAACCAGACTCATTTTCTCTCTCTCTGAGTGGTCTCTGCCACTAGACGGGGCAGAACCCCACTCCCAGGTGGTGTGTGGGATACACTGGGAACAGGCACGCTGGGTCAGTTTGGAGAGTGGGGGTGCTGAGAGCCATGGAACCAAACTGCAAAACCTGCATATGATGGAAACCACCCCCAGCAACCCGAGCTCCAGCACCTATGGCTAGGAACGGAACCCAGGTGTCCTGACCTGCAGCCAATACCTTTCCCTAGCAACCCAGCATCTCGCTTCCGCCCTGCAGGGGGGAGAGCAAAGGAAAAATAACCCCAGAATAAAAGAATTGAAGTTACCAATCGTTATGGTCCCGGTGTCGTTAATACATTGGGTCTCGTTTCCAGTACACGCTATGGTTTGTTCATTGCAATGATCAGTGTTCATCCTGTAGCAGCCACGGCAGCTCCGGCCGTTGGGTTTGGTGTCAGCCGGGGGCACTGGGAAGAAGCGGAGCAAACGCAGTCAGCTCGGGGGACGCGCCCCAGGCGGCGTCGGGGCAGGGAGAGCAGTTGGGGGGCTGCACAGCTCAGCCCTGGGCACCCCCTGCAGGGGGAGCTGTAGCTCCGGGGTCGCTGGAGGCAGCAGGGGCAGGGGAGAGGTTTGCAGCAGGGAGCCCTGGATCCCGCCCCGGGTGGGGTCAGCTGGTTTCACACCTGGTGGGAGCCTAGAGCCCCGCCCACCAAACTCCACCTCCCCCAGTGGCTCAGTGTTATCCAATGGGGTGCCCCCTGCAGGGCAGGATGACCAGACTCAGGAAGTTAAGGTGGGGTACATTCCAGGAAACAGGAGGTGCAGGGGAACGGGGAGGGGAGACGGAGATGGGGAGATTTACACGTAACGTTGTCAGTTCTGCAGGCGTCTCCCACGCAGCAGGTGACGCTCGTCCTTGTTGTCATTTCACTCCCAAAATTCATAGAGACGAGGTCGGCTTTACATTGGCCGGACGTCACGCAGGCCTTGTGAACGCTCTGTCTCTTAATTCCCACTGCACAGGAGGAGAAGACAGATTTATTCCATTCCACTCCCACCCCATTGACGTCCACCTCACAATGATGCCCATTAGCCTTCCTCTACCCATGGGGAAACTGAGGCACAGAGAGAGGACGTGACTTACCAGAGGTCCTGCAGGGCCATAAAAAAAAAAAAAAAGCAATTTCAACTCCTAAACTGAACACTTAAATCATCCAGCCTCCCACTCAGCTGCCGCCTAACTGAGGGCCCCAAATCTCCTGCCCAGAAAATCCTTTCACCGCCAAAGTTCCCACCAGGGGGTACGTGCCGGGCCGCCAAAATCCCAATGCCAGGCGTCCAGACACCCCTTAGCCATGGCGGGATTCACAGACTAGGCGTTCCCCTGCCAATATCACCTGTAGGGCTTGATCCAGGGGACGCCCTCGGAGCACACCCACCGGATCCGGACCCCGTACAAAGCCCAGCCATGACAGGAGATGGCAGGGTGGGGGGTTGCCCCCATGTACCCAGGGTCGGACGCTCCCCATTGGTGTGGGAGAATCAGGTTCCAGAGAATGTTCAACTATTTCATGAAACGTGCAGCGTTTTCAAACAGGAGAGACCCCCCCGGAGACCAGAGCGCCAGGCATGACCACAGCAGGGGAGAGATCTGGGCTGAAGTCCCCAGCCTGATTTCAGCCAAGTGGGGATTTGAACTTGGCTCCCCCATGGCCCATCTGAGTGCCCAGCTGCTGGGGTCTCAGGGCAGCCCTTTCTCTACCACACCCGCCATTGACAATGAAAGGCTGACCCGGTCCAGACTCCCGACTCCCGGCGAGGGGTTCCCGGCTGTGGAGCCCAACCAGAGCTGGGCGTGGATTTAGCGCCGAACTCTGGGTGAGGGGTGGGGCTTATGCCACACCCCTCTCCTCGGCATTTCCTACTGGCTTAGGTGGCTTCTGCTGGCTGTGCTGGCTTTTGCGGATCCCATCGTGAGTGGGCCCCGGCCCACGGGCTGGCTAGTCACCTGGATTGATTCCCAAGCACAGCTACTGTGGCCACATGTGGCCACCAGAGGCTTCAGTTGCAGCCGCTGTGACTTTTGGGGTCCCAGAGCCCCGTCCCCGAGTTCCCAGCCCCAGCACCGGCTCTGCCCCCTGGAGCAGCACTGTGGGGGCGGTGGTGTTTCCTTAGAGCGCCGTAGGGCAGCTGGCTCTGTCCAGGGGAGGAAGATCTGGCTCTCTCTCCTCCCCCTCTTTGCCGTGAATGAAATAGAAAATCATTCCCTCATATTTACGACGGCTTTGCTAGTAAAAATGTCTGAGACGCTTTCTTACAGCGAACTCCTTCTGTTCAGTTCAGAACAGTTAGTCGCAACCATGTCATGTTGGTGGTATTCTATCTAGCACCTCTTCTTCACATGGTCCGGGTGTCTGCCTGTACTGCCGGCACGTCAACCTGTTGCCAGGACAGTGTTTGAACTGGCCAAGCTGCAGCCACTGTGAATTTGCTGGGCCTTTCATGTGAGACCCACTGCTTGCAACACCGAGACGGAGACCGCTTTGGTGTACTAGCCCACAGGGTGCAGCACAGAACCCAGGAGTCCTGGCTCCCAGCCATTGCCCGTTTGAACCCAGCCACCCACTCCCATCCCAGAGGAAGGTGTAGAACAGAACCCAGGAGTCCTGGCTCCCCAGTCTCCTCCCTGACCCAGGTTGGTTAGGGTCCATCTCACCTACCCACTATGACTTCGGTAAGGAAGATGGCACAAGAGTCTTGCCCAGCGGCGCAGGTCTGCATGCTGCCCGTGCAGTTGTTTCCTACTCCAGAGCAAACCTCACACTGCAGACAGGTCCCTGGAGAAGGAGAGAGAGGGGGTAACCAGACGTCCAGTATTTAAAGGGACAGTCCCCTATTTAAGGCCTCCTGCAGATGCCCCAAATTTTTCTTAAAAACAGACAAAATGTCCCGTATTTACTGTCTCCCCCATCAGTACTGGCGGGTCCTGCTGCTGGCCGGATTCCTGCTCGCCAGCTGCCCACCCACCAGCGGTGAGTGGGGGGGTCCAGTGGCTGACGATGGGGGTGGGTGTGCAAGGCTGGTGGTGGGGCGAAGATGCAGCGCGCGGGGCCGGCTGCTCTCCCCGCTGGTCTGTCAGTGCAGCCCCCGCTGCGTGTCGGCTCTCAGACAGCAGGGTCCCACCCTCCGTCTTGTTTCCGGCCGGCGCTCGCTGCTGAGCGGGGAGGCACCAGCTGGTTATGTGTCACCTCTGCTGCCCTTCACATGCTCCCCCTCTCGCTGTCCTCTCCCTGCTTTGCCCCTCAACCCCCTTGCCCCGCTGCTCCTCCATATCCCCCCGGCGGAGCAGGTCCTGCTCCCAGCGCTGTGCAGAGAGCCAGCCCCCGGTCGGAGCGCTCAGCTCACCACAGCCTGGCCGGCAGCTCCTCCCTCCCCCACTGCCTCTGACTGGGCCGGTGTCCTGGGAAAGCCAAAAACTCTCCAGCTCGGGCTGCTGGCCAGGAGGAGCCGAGCCCAGCGTGTGCCAAAGCCCCGCCCAGCGCTGGCACGGGGAAGGCGCCCCGCCCCTCAGCTAAGCTCTGGAGTTGGGGGGGGGGGGGAAGAAGTGATTTCCAGCCTGTTCCCACCCCGAACCTGCAGGATTCACAGCATCCCTGGAGCAGGACCTTAGCAACGTCTTCACTGGACCCCCACCCCACCCTGGGTCCTGCCCCCAGGGAACACGGGGCTGCTCCATTCCCTGGCACCCGCCCCGCTGAGACATCTCTCTGGCCGGGTTCGCTAAAGCCCCTGCGGTCAGGTTCCCTGGCCCGGGTTCAAACTGCATCCTTAGGGCTTAACCCCTTCTTGCCCGTGGTGTAACCAGGGCACTGGATGGCTGGGTTATGTCTGTGGCCAGCTTCCAGCCACAGGGAAGCCAGGGTTGGGGGTTGAGATGGAGAGATGAACTCTGCAAAGACACAAGCCAGGTCATCTCTTCCCCCCACCAACACCCCCTGTGGCTGGCAGCAGCTCCCAGCCCTTCCCTCCCACACAGGGCCGAAAGGCTGCTGCTGGCCATGTTCCAGTATGAACCCTGGCAGAAATCTGGGGGGGGCGGGGGGGATTTGACCCTGTGCCTCCCCCGCGTATTGCTTTGGGAAGATGCAGCACCGGGTACTGGGAAAATCGGGCCCAGCCAGTAATGGAGGGTGGAGAGCACCAGTCAGGGAGAGGAGGGTCAGTCGGTCACCCCCACCGCCCATGTGAAAGAGGTGTGTGTGTGTGTGTGTGTGTGTGACCTCCCCCATGTGGGTGTGCATGTGTCACCCCTCCCTGTCTAAACAATAAAGCCTTAAAGATAAGAAGGTAAGTAGAAAGAATCCAGTTACGCCCGATTTCTTTTTATCAGGAGCTCTGCCAGCTTGACGTTAATTTGGACGTTTATACTGCACAGTTCTGATTGATTGCCGCTGGAATACGAGTAATTTGACCAGGTGTCCCATATTCAGCACAGGGAAATATGGTCACCCTAAGGAGAGAGAACATGAGGGGTCTCGATTTGTCCCTTCCTTGTCCCCTCACCTTCCCCTGAAGGAAATTGAGGTCCATTGACACCAACGGAGCTGCGGCCCATTAACCCCATCTGGGGATGGAGTAAAATGCCTTTTATATCATCTTCAACTCTTGTGAGTGAAATTCAGATCTGCCTTTCAGACAAACTTGTGGGGAAAATCCCCTTTAGGAATATCCTTGGCCTCTGGCCGGCTCTGAAACACACCCAGTCAGTGATTTAAAGAATAAATATTTTCTCCCATTTCCACAATTGTTTCACTTGCTGTCACGGGGACTTTGTGACTTCCAGCCCTCTCCTCCTGGGACGTTGTCACTCAGACGCCCCCAGCTCAGCCCCCGTTATCCTTTGGCTGCTTTTCGGTTACGTTCAGTAGCAGTTTCACCCGGCAGGCGGCTCTGAGCTGTTGGTACATTGGAGAAGTTAGGAAATCAGCCCCTGTAGGGACAGACCCCACTCACCCGTAGCCAGGAGAGCAGCGAGGATGCAGACAACAAGAGAAGCCTCCATGGTGATGGGGAAGCAGTAGATCGGTGCTGGGGTCTTGGATGCAGCCAAATCTCTGGCCGGAGGATTTATCACAGACAGGCTGAAATGAGATCAGAAGAGAGATTGCACATGCATGAACCCATTGACGGGGGGTTGAAACCTCAGAGACATTGACCACAGCTCTGGGGTAGCTGCACCTCTGACACCTTTGAGGCTGGTATGTTCGTGGCACCCACATGGAGAAGTCAGATGCAAAATTCAAATACTCATGCCAGAATGCTGCAGCGTAAGGTGACTGTTTCTGGGGATCCAGGACAATCACCCACAAAAACCACAAATCAGAGGGAGACAAAGCAGGCTGCTCTCTATGCAGCGAGACAACTCAGCTCACCTTGTTCTAGGCTGGTTCTTAGCAGACTGGTTCTTAGCAGACTGCCACTGCTCCCACAATTCCCTGCAGAGCCCCCAAGCCAGACAGCAGGACCAGGAAACCCCACTCTCCCCCAGTCCATTAAAGTGAGAGCGTGCCATTGCAAACAGTCCTCAATACAAAACATCAAATAATAGTCATATGGTGGAGGAGTGGGGTCTAGTGGTTAGAGAAGGAGGGGCTGAGAGCCAGGTCACCCGGGGTGTATCCCTGGCTTCAGAAGGGGGGTGGGATCTAATGATTAGAGCACAAACAGACCGGAGGGGGATCACTTACCAGATGCTCCTTAGAGGAAAGTTGCCTGGGTGAAGTTGGTGACTAATCCTGCAGAGTGGAAAAGCTGTGCCCGTCTCTCCCTGTTCCCTGTCACACCTGGGCTATCCCTGTGTCTCATTCTCCTTTTATAGACGGGCTCAGGGACCTGCTCTGATGCAATATAGAAACTTTAATGGATTTGCACACGTCTCCTGGGACAGTCTGTACGTTCCTGTTCCTCTTGCCGGCTCTTTGCACGCTGACAAATTCTCCCCCCCTCCTGCCGGGAAATTGAATTAGGGGAATGAGCGATACCAGCTCCCCTTGGAAGGCTTGGGGTGAAACATGGGGTCACAGGTCTGAGCAAAGGAATGGAACGGCAGGACTCCTGGGTTCTGTTCCTGGTGCCATGTCGATTAAGGGCAGGACTCCTACATCCTACTCCTGTCCTTGGGAGAAGCGGGAACCAGCGGTTAGAGAAGTGGGGGTGGGAGCCAGGATGCCTGGGGTCTATAGAGTGGAAGCAGGGCACAGGGGAGCAGGGTTGGGTGGGCCTTGGACATCTGGGTTCCATAAGGATGTGGGGTCTAGTGGGTTAATGCAGGAGGTAAGGGGCCTGCGGGTCAGGACTCCTGGGTTCCATAGAGGAGTGAGTGAGGTCTAGTAGTTAAAACGGGTTGTCAGGACTCCTGCGCTCTCTTCCCAGCTCTGGGACAGGAGCTAGTGAGTGAGAACAGGGGGCCAGGAGCCAGGACACTGGGGCTCAATCCCCAGCTCTCAGAGGGAGCAGGATCTTGTGGGTTAGACCCTCAACCTTTCCAGACTCCCGTATCCATTGCAGGACTCTGATTTGTCTTAGTTTTCCAGGTGAGGGGAAACTTGGGGGGAACACCTCTGCTTACATGAGCATTGGCAGACAAGGGGTGTGTGTGTGTGTGTGTGTGTGTTGAGGGCGTGTGTGTGTGTTGAGGGTGTGTAAAGGGTGTGTGTGTTGAGGGTGTGTGTGTGTGTGTGTTGAGGGTGTGTCAAGGGCGTGTGTGTTGAGGGTGTGTGTGTGTGTGTCTGTGTGTGTATTGAGGGCTGATGGTGGGACGTTTTCACGTCCCTGTGTTCCCATCTGCAGGGTCAGTATTTAAACTTCTCTTACATTTCAGTGGATAGTCTATAGAGCAGGGTAAACAAGTCATTGTCTGATATTTCAGTTTGTACTGACTTGACTAGTGCTTTTTCTGTAGCCTGTTGACAACCGAGGCAAATGTCTAGAGGAGTTGATTTACCCCCTTGAAGACGTCTGTGTACCAGGGATACAGAGCCACTGGCTTAGAGAAAAGTCAGACACGGACTGAAAAAACGCTGTGATGTTAGTGTTTGTATTTCTGCTTTTGTAAGCAAGTAGTTTTCGAGAGAGGAAACTCCTGAAAGGGGAACAGTAGCCTGGAAAGGTTGCGAGCCACTAGGTTAGAGAAAAAACGAGGAGTCCTTATGGCACCTTAGAGACTAACAAATGTATTTGGCCATAAGCTTTCGTGGGCTAGAACCCACTTCATCAGATGCATGGAGTGAAACATACAGTAGGGAGGTATAAATACACAGCACATGAAAAGATGGGAGTTGCCTCACTGAGGAGGGGGGTGGGGGTGTGTCAGTGCTAACAGGGCCAATTCAATGAAGGTGGAAGTGGGCTATTCTCAACAGTTGACAAGAAGGGGTGAATATTAATGAGGCCAATATTCACCCCTTCTTGTCAACTGTTGAGAATAGCTAACAGGAGCACGGTGTCTAATTCCTTTCTGGAGAAAGAAGATTATAGATAAAGCCCAGTTTAGAGCCATATTTTACATTTGTGTGTAAATTTAGAACAATCAGGAGGTAACACAGCAAGATATTCCCAATCCCAAGCCTTGAGGGGTCATAACAGCCTAAAAATGGCCATACTGGCACAGACCAAAGGTCCATCTAGCCCACTATCCTGTCTGCTGTCCTGATCCTCTCCTGTCAGGGGATCCTGACACAAGGAAGAAAGGAGAGCAGCAGAATACGGACCCTGGACTTCAGAAAAGCAGACTTTGACTCCCTCAGGGAACAGATGGGCAGGATCCCCTGGGAGAATAACATGAAGGGCAAAGGGGTCCAGGAGAGCTGGCTGTATTTTAAAGAATCCTTATTGCGGTTGCAGGAACAAACCATCCCGATGTGTAGAAAGAATAGTAAATATGGCAGGCGACCAGCTTGGCTAAACAGTGAAATCCTTGCTGATCTTAAACGCAAAAAAGCAGCTTACAAGAAGTGGAAGATTGGACAAATGACCAGGGAGGAGCATAAAAATATTGCTCAGGCGTGCAGGAGTGAAATCAGGAAGGCCAAATCACACTTGGAGTTGCAGTTAGCAAGAGATGTTAAGAGTAACAAGAAGGGTTTCTTCAGGTATGTTAGCAACAAGAAGAAAATCAAGGAAAGTGTGGGCCCCTTACTGAATGAGGGAGGCAACCTAGTGACCGAGGATGTGGAAAAAGCTAATGTACTCAATGATTGTTTTGCCTCTGTCTTCACGCACAAGATCAGCTCCCAGATTGCTGCACTGGGCAGCACAGTATGGGGAGAAGGTGACCAGCCCTCTGTGGAGAAAGAAGTGGTTCGGGACTATTTAGAAAAACTGGACGTGCCCAAGTCCATGGGGCCGGATGTGCTGCATCTGAGGGTGCTAAAGGAGTTGGCGGGTGAGATTGCAGAGCCATTAGCCATTATTTTTGAAAACTCATGGCGATCGGGGGAGGTCCCGGATGACTGGAAAAAGGCTAATGTAGTGCCCATCTTTAAAAAAGGGAAGAAGGAGGATCCGGGGAACTACAGGCCAGTCAGCCTCACCTCAGTCCCTGGAAAAATCATGGAGCAGGTCCTCAAGAAATCAATTATGAAACATTTAGAGGAGAGGAAAGTGATCAGGAACAGTCAGCATGGATTCACGAAGGGGAAGTCGTGCCTGACTAACCTAATTGCCTTCTATGATGAGATAACTGGCTCTGTGGATGAGGGGAAAGCAGTGGATGTGTTATTCCTTGACTTTAGCAAAGCTTTTGATACGGTCTCCCACAGTATTCTTGCCGCCAAGTTAAAGACGTATGGGCTGGATGAATGGACTGTAAGGTGGATAGAAAGCTGGCTAAATCGTCGGGCTCAACGGGTACTGATCAATGGCTCCATGTCTAGTTGGCAGCCGGTTTCAAGCGGAGTGCCCCAAGGGTCGGTCCTGGGGCCGGTTTTGTTTAATATCTTTATTAATGATCTGGAGGATGGTGTGGACTGCACTCTCAGCAAGTTTGCAGATGACACTAAACTAGGAGGCGTGGTAGATACACTAGAGGGTAGGGATCGGATACAGAGGGATCTAGACAAATTAGAGGATTGGGCCAAAAAAAAACCTGATGAGGTTCAACAAGGACAAGTGCAGAGTCCTGCACTTAGGACGGAAGAATCCCATGCACTGCTACAGACTAGGGACCGAATGGCTTGGTAGCAGTTCTGCAGAAAAGGACCTAGGGGTCACAGTGGACGAGAAGCTGGATATGAGTCAACAGTGTGCTCTTGTTGCCAAGAAGGCTAATGGCATTTTGGGCTGTATAAGTAGGGGCATTGCCAGCAGATCCAGGAATGTGATCGTTCCCCTTTATTCGACATTGGTGAGGCCTCATCTGGAATACTGTGTCCAGTTTTGGGCCCCACACTACAAGAAGGATGTGGAAAAATTGGAAAGAGTCCAGCAGAGGGCAACAAAAATGATTAGGGGTCTGGAGCACATGACTTATGAGGAGAGGCTGAGGGAACTGGGATTGTTTAGTCTCCAGAAGAGAAGACTGAGGGGGGATTTGATAGCAGCTTTCAACTACCTGAAGGGGGGTTTCAAAGAGGATGGAGCTCGGCTGTTCTCAGTGGTGGCAGATGACAGAACAAGGAGCAATGGTCTCAAGTTGCAGTTGGGGAGGTCTAGGTTGGATATTAGGAAACACTATTTCACTAGGAGGGTGGTGAAACACTGGAATGCGTTACCTAGGGAGGTGGTGGAGTCTCCTTCCTTGGAGGTTTTTAAGGCCCAGCTTGACAAAGCCCTGGCTGGGATGATTTAGTTGGGAATTGGTCCTGCTTTGAGCAGGGGGTTGGACTAGATGACCTCTTGAGGTCCCTTCCAACCCTGATATTCTATGATTCTATGCTGACAGTGGCCAGTGCCAGATGCCCCAGCAGGAATGAACAGAGCAGGGAATCAAGTGATCCATCCCGTCACCCATTCCCAGCTTCTGGCAAACAGAGATAGGGACACCATCCTTGCCCATCCTGGCAAATAGCCATTGATGGACCCATCTTCCATGAACTTATCTAGTTCTTTTCTGAACCCTGTTATAATCTTGTCCTTCACAACATCCTCTGGCAAGGAGTTCCACAGGTTGACTGTGCGTTGTCTGAAGAAATACTTCCTTTTGTTTCTTTTAAACCTGCTGCCTATTAATTTTATTGGGTGACCCCTAGTTCTTGTGTTAAGAAAGTGTTATTTACTCCTTCTCCTATCTACTTTCTCTACACCAGTCATGATTTTATAGACCTCTATCATATCCCCCCTTAGTCATCTCTTTTCCGAGCTGAAAAGTCCTGGTCATATTAATCTCTCCTCATACAGAAGCTATTCCATGCCCCCTAAACATTTTGTTGCTCTTCTCTGTACGTTTTCCAATTGCAATATATCTTTTTTGAGATGGGGTGATCAGATCTGCACATGGTATTGAAGATGTGGGCATCCCATGGATTATATAGAGGTAATATGATATTTTCTGTCTTATTCTCTATCCCTTTCTTAATGATTCCCGACATTCTGTTTGCTTTTTTGACTGCCACTGCACATTGAGTGGATGTTTTCAGAGAACTGTCCACAATGACTCCAAGATCTCTTTCTTAGATGGTAGCAGCTAATTTAGACGCAATCATTGTATATGTATAGCTGGATTCGGTTTTCAAATGTGCATTACTTTGCATTTACTTTCCTATATCAGTTTTGGGGCCTTAATACAAAAACTAATAACTTTAACTGGTAAATAAAATCCAGGCAGAATATTTGCTCCATATCGTTGTCCTTACCATGTGCCACCAATCCCCCTCAAACACCCACACACTTGTTTATTTTCATTTATATTGCCTTTTGAAAAATGATATACAAGCAAATATACACACAAATTAAAAGTGCATCTCATTCCTCATGAAAAAGTTATGAAGTCTAAAGATGCTGAGTTTCCCCGTCACACATTCTTCTAAAACAAATGGAATATCTAATAAGTGATTGAAGAAAGTTGTTTTGGCACTACCTTATAAAAACAAGGAAAGACAAAAAGCTTTTAAAGTGATAATTGGAAAGAAAATATTACAATAGATGGGAAACCCATGTTGGCCAATCAGCTCTAGGACACCTCAAGGTGTGTTTCCAGTAAATACATACATTATCACCTTTTTCCAATGGTGATGTGCTTTCTTTTCCTATTAAGTTGCCCAGGAACTAGAAATAAACTCTTAAACATTGTAATCTATCTATACAACACCTTTGATCTTTCTCCAGCACAAATGAAAACACACTTCAGTTCAAGGTACTAACAGTGTAAAAACATAAAAAAGAATTTTAAAATTGAACTTGCGAGGTCCGCCCCACAACCTGAAGCAAATACTCACCAGCAACTACACACCACACACCAAAAAACACTAAGCCAGGAACCAAACCCTGCAACAAACCCCGGTGCCAACTCTGTCCGCATATCTATTCAAGGGACACCATCATAGGACCTAATCATCTCAGCCACACCGTCCAGGGTTGTTCATGTGCACATATACCAATGTGATATATGCCATCATGTGCCAGCAATACCCCTCTGCCATGTACATTGGCCAAACCAGACAGTCTCTACGCAAAAGAATAAATGGACACAAATCTGACATCAGGAATCATAACATTCCAAAACCAGGAGGAGAACATTCCAATCTCCCTGGTCACTCAATAACAGACCTAAAAGTGGCAATTCTTCAACAAAAAACTACAAAAACAGACTCCAACATGAATCTGCAGAACTGGAATTAATTTGCAAACTGGACACCATCAGATTAGGCCTGAATAAAGACTGGGAGTGGTTGGGTCATTACAAAACCTAAACTTAATTTCCCCAATACTAATTTCTCCCTACTCTGTTACTCACACCTTTCTGTCAACTGTCTGTAATGGGCCACTCTCTTACCACTTCAAAAATTATTTTTCCTCCCTTGGTATCCTGCTGTTGATTGATTTATCTCGTTAGACTGACCTCCTACTTAATAAAGCAACCCCCAACCTTTCCTGTATTTATACCTGCTCCTGTATTTTCACTCCATGCATCTGATGAAGTGGGCTCTAACCCACGAAAGCTTATGCCCAAATAAATTTGTTAGTCTAAGGTGCCACAAGGACTCCTCATTGTTTTTTCTGATACAGACTAACACGGCTACCCCTCTGATTTCTGTTAACGATCATTTAAATTATTTACGCATGTGGGTATTCTGCACCAAAATATTAAAAATTCTGCACACAATATTGTAAAATTCTTCAAAATTCTGCATATTCTTTGTCAAACAACAATATCTAATCACTTTCAATTATTTTGGTAATTTATTTCAAAATACCTGTCAGCAAGTATGTTTGTAACAGTACAGACAAGGAAAAAGATTCAGGAAATGTTTTTTGATAAATAGATTCCTTACTAGGCACATTAATACTGAACTTTGCTGTGTTGTAGTTTAAATGAATTATCACTCAATGTGTTTCCCGTACCCCTCAGAAGCAGGGCAAAGGCTGGGGGGAGTCAGGGTAACGGAGGAGCTGAGGGAGAGGGAAGGAGCCTGGGAGTGACCCTGGAGGGTTGTTGGGTGCGGGTGGGAGAAGTGTGGAACAGGTTTTTTCGGGAGTGGGGGGAGGGATTGTTAGGGAGTTGGGGAGCCTGCCCCATGCAGACCCTGACTGACCCCTGGCCTCTCCCATTCAGTCAAGCACATCAAGAAGAATGAGGGGGGATTTGATAGCTGCTTTCAACTACCTGAAGGGGGGCTCCAAAGAGGATGGAGCTCGGCTGTTCTCAGTGGTACCTGATGACAGAACAAGGAGCAATGGTCTCAAGTTGCAGTGGGGGAGGTCTAGGTTGGATATTAGGAAACACTATTTCACTAGGAGGGTGGTGAAGCACTGGAATGGGTTCCCTAGGGAGGTGGTGGAGTCTCCTTCCTTAGAGGTTTTTAAGGTCAGGCTTGACAAAGCCCTGGCTGGGATGATTTAGTTGGGGATTAGGTCCTGCTTTGAGCAGGGGGTTGGACTAGATACCTCCTGAGGTCCCTTCCAAGCCTGAGATTCTCTGATCTGCCAATGTCCACGTGTCCCTTGGGGCAAGGCACCTTCTCAGTCTCAGGAGCCTCCACTGTTTTTAGCCTTGGTGAGATGGGCCTGGGGTAAAACAATCCCTTTGGGCTGCACAGGGGCAGTCGGCCCTTCTCTCAGCCAGTATTTTAGGCTTGGTTTTCTCCCTTATGGGTGGGATGCCGCCTCCCCCCCCCAGAGAGCCTTCCCCGGTCACTGCTACTCACCGACTGGTAGCTTGACTCCTTCCTTCTCTCTCTCTTCCACTTCCCCCCCCAGGGGAGGGTTTAAAAAAGGTCTCAGGCAGCCCTTCCTTGGAATCAGCTGATCCTAACTGACCTCTGGTAACCCCTTCTGAGCTGAACCTAATTGAACCATAGTGACCCCTCCCCAGTTGATAGGGAGGAGGGCCTATTAACCTTCTGGGACTGCTTTCTACTCTCCCCCCCCTCAGCCATTTGTCCTGAGTTTAATACACCCTAAGCCCTCCTCCCCCATCCCTATGTGTCCTTGCACCCCGATTCAGTCACCCCCTCCCTGGCACCTGATGGCCGGGGCCCATCCTCTGCACGAGGCAGCCGGAGGAGCTGGAGAACAAAAATTCATGGAAGCCCATGACCTGTCTCTGATTTTACTAAAAATAACCCTGACAAAATGGGGCATGGGGGGGGGTCCAGTACCCGCCGCAGCTCCAGCTTCAGGGTTTCCTCCCCGCCACCGTGGTGGCTGGGAGCTGCGGGGGTCCCCCTCCACCCACAGTGACTGTGAACAGTGGGAGCCCCCTTCTGCCTGCCATGGTTTGGCGCTCTGGGGCTGGCAGCCGGGAGCTGCACGGGGCCCTGCTGCCTACGGTAGCTCAGAGCTCTGGGGTCCCCACTGGCTGACAGCTCCAGCCCCACTGCCCCGGGGCTGAAGCAGAAAGTGTCACAGAGGTCTCTGGAAGTCACAGATTCCATTATCTCCGTAGCCTAATCGACCCTTCTGTGTCACACGCTGGCTGAGTCACTGCTGACTGCCACGCTGGGTGGAAGGTCCCTTTGCGGGGGCGGGTACGGCTTTCACAGGTGTATGGTTCAGGGGCACTCCCTGCGGGGAGCTCGCGGTGTGAACAGGGGGCTGAGCGGGCCGAGGGCAGAGGCTGGCCCTGGTGAGAGGCTGGCCCGAGGTGGGTCACTGCAGGAGGGGCCTGTCTGAACTTTATTCCAAGCGGTTCCAGAGCCCCCAGCCTGGTGCCCGGGTCACGGTGCTGCCTAAGTCCCCACTGGGGTCGTTCTAAGCCTGATCTCAGGGCACCGAACGGCTTCCATAGGAGGCGAGATTAAAAAGATTAGGGTCGTTCAGCTTGGCAAAGAGATGACTCAGGGGTAAGGTTACCATATTTCAATAGTGCAAAAAGAGGACACTCCACGGGACGCCGCCCCCGCCCCAACTCCGCCCCTTCCCCGCCCCCGCCCAACTCCGCCCCCTCCCCTGAGCACCCCACATTCCCCCTCCTCCCTCCCGCCCCCCGGCTGCTGCTGCGCTGGGGCAGTTGCTTCGGCCCCCGCCGCGGTGGAGAGCGGCGGGAGCCGGGAAATTTGGAGCCCGGGGAGGAGGCGGTCCCCTTACCATGCCGGCTTTTTGGAAATTCCTCACAGACGGGGATTTGAGGACCAAAAAGCCGGACATGTCTGGGAAAATCCGGATGCATGGTAACCCTACCTCTGACACTCACCTCTCCCTCCACTGGAGGGACTCCCCTGTCCATACCTGTCCCAGGGTCTTCCTTTAAAGGGGCATCCGCATATCAGCGGGATCTACTTGGAAAAGATAATATTTACTCCCTTGTGTGGCTGAGCTGGGCTGTGACAATCCAACCCATCATGCATACTGTGAGAAATGGGGCCCAACACTAACCAAGGCAGTGTCATTTCAGGACTGTATGGGCCTCGAAGTTCAAACAAACAAGCTATATAAACTCCTTTTCTTTACTGGGAAGCCAAATGGAAGTTTTTCTAGAAGGGTATTTTTAGAAATCTCAGTATAATGACAAATTTCAAGCTCAGTTAAATAACTTTTTTGTGAAATGATGCAGAGCACAATTAGTACAGAGACATGAATAGTGAGAGATCCAAGCTGGTTTGCCTGATATTGGGTAAAAATGTGTGTAACTTTGCTATAGAAGGCCTTGCCAAACTAATTCTCGAAGCATATGCAACCATCATCGTAGACAGTGACTTGTTTATACTGCTCTATATACTATCGTGTTTCTCAATCTGGGAGTCGTGATTTATTTGATCATTTATATGGTAAAAATGAGAAAATAAGCAATTTTTCAGTAATGCTGTGCTGTGACACTTGTATTTTTATGTCTGATTTTGTAAGCAAGTAGTTTTTAAGTGAGGGGCACCCAAGACAAATCAGCCTCCTGAAGGAGGTACAGTAGCCTGGAAACATTGACAACCACTGCTGTAATCGACCTGGATCAAGAATGTCTTTGTTTTACTTTCTATTTCTATAGTAAGGCTATTGGGATCTCAGCATTAAAATACAGTCTCAGAAGGATTTTTTGAATCATGTTTTTAAGACATTTCATAAATGGACCACTGCACTTCCCCCAAATTAATGAGTCTGATGGTTCATTTTTTAAGACCATAGGTCCCTGCATCTTCCAAGTATTAGAGTGAGTTGTTTTCCAGAAACCCAAAGGTGGAAGTTGTCAAAGTTAGACTCAGGACTCATAGTTTGTCAGACCACTCTGTTTTATTAGCGCAGCGCTCTGCTAATACATTCAGAGAATGTGAGCCCCCATGCAAGATTCAAACAGTCTTATTTATACAGATAAAAGGGTGCAAACTAAACAAAGGGACAAAGAGAGCAAAATTGTAAAATGTGCATAGGGCACAATATGCATATCCTGCTTCCTTATTAACTCTTATCGATCTAAGGCTAATGCTTCACCAATTGCCCTTAAGTGGGGCAATTCATTAAGCAGTTAATGTCTGCTTTCCTGCCCCCCTGGCTTGCAGCATTTCTCATTTCTACTTAAAGGTACATACAGCATTCTTTAATTCATTCTATTTCTTTAATAGAATTCATTTCACTTTCACAAAGTTCATTAGCAATCTATGTGTGTGTAATACATTTTATAGTAACAAATAAAAAGGAAGTCACAACTGCTCTAGTCAAATTTGCTTCCTGCCCTCTAGTCAGGGACGTATCTCCCTGCTGTCAACAGTTCTCTCCGGAAACAGCAAAAGAAAGATCCCAGATCAATCTATGAAACCGAAAAGGGTATTCCCAGAAACACTGAGACAATGAATGCCAAGGGCTTTTGTTACACTTTACCAGGGAGCTCAGGAGTGAATGCACCAAACCGAAAACTCACTGCTGCGGAAATAAACACTCAGGGCTAGACTCTGCTTGGAGACAGCAGAATCTGCTCCCATTTGCTGCTCTGAGATGTACAGTGCCTCACAGAGCTGGGGAAAGGAGGCAAGACCGTGGCTGGCAGTGCAGGAGAGAGTAAGGTGCATCACTGGCCTCCCCGCTGCGCTGCTATGGGGCTGAGCACCCCCCTCACCGGGCCCCCCAGGCGGGGGGTGAGGTGACACCCCCATGTGCCCCAGGCCGGGCCAAGCCGCGGTAGGGTCCCTGTCCCTTTAAGAGCGGGCTGGGCTGAGCCGAGCCGGCGGGGGGTGGCTCTGCTCCCGGCTGCAGGCCGATGCCGGAGCCAGACTCGTCTCCTGCACCAGCTCCGGGCGAGGCTTTGCTGCGGCTCCCCCAGTCCCCCCGGGCCGGGTCAGGCCGGGCTGGGCCGCCGCACGGTCGGGGGGGTTGCTTGAAGCAGGGCAGGACCCGGTGGGGCCGAGGGCTGAACAGGCCCGGCAGGGCGGTGCGGGGGCTGCTGGAGGGGGAAGCTGGGGAAGGGGTGGCATGGCCTCAACCCCCTGGGGCTGCCTGCCCCCCGGAGGAGGCAGAGGGGCGCAAGCCGCAACAGGACCCCAGCCCCCCCGGGGGAGGGGATCTGGGGCCAGCCCGGGGAGGCAGGAGCAGCCCCGGAGGTGCTGGGCACATGCAGGGCAGAGCCCCGGGAGAGTCCCAGCCCCATGGCGGGCGAGGGGAGCCCCAGACAGGGGGAGCCAGGCCTCCCGCACCCACCTCTCGCGGCCGCTCCATGCTGCTCCCAGTACCGCTTTCCGCCGGCGCGGCTGCCCTGTCAGCCGCTTTTGGATCTTTAAATAGCCGTCCGGGAGAAATCCCGAACATTTTTAGCTTTTTACAAATCCCCCCCGGACGGCTATTTAAAGACCCAAAAGCCGGACATGACCTGGGAAACCCGGATGTATGGTAACCCTACTCAGGGGGGATGTGACAGAGGGCTAGAAAATCATGCCATGGGGTGGAGAAGGTGACGAGAGAACTGCTATTTCCCCTGTCCCACAGCACCAGAACCAGGGGTCACCCAATGAAATGAACAGGCAGCAGGTTTCATACAAAGAAGAGGCCATGCTTTTCCCCATGATGCACAATTAACCTGTGGAACTCACTGCCAGGGGATGTGGGGATGGGCCAAAGTATAGCAGGGTTCAGAAAAGAACTCGATCAGTTCCTGGAGGATAGGGCCATCCATGGCAATTTGCCAATTGCTCAGAGACACAACCCCCTGCTCTGGGTGTCCCTAAACCTCTGTCTACCAGAAGCCAGGACGGGAAGACAGGGATGGGTCCCTCCACTATGGCTGTGTTCTAGGCACTGCCCTGGAAGTTCTGGTTGTGCCATTGTCGGGGACAAGACACCGGACTAGCTGTGGCCGCTCTTCTGTTCCTAACAGGCTTCTTGATGGTCCCACCCACGAGAATTAAATTTTTCCCCTTTGAAATAAATAAATAAATAAAAATTGCAGAGAGTTTGGTCTCCAGTGTGTTTTATTCAGTGCAGCAACATCCAGTAGCGTAGCTAGTGGGGTGCAGGGGAAGCAGCCGCTTCCCCTCAGCACGTTTTTAAAAAGTGGCGCGCCTGCCGGCCGGCGCTGACCACCTGCAGGTAAGGAGGGACAGCACGGCCGGAAGAGCCATGGGGAGGGCGCGGCACGACCGGAGGAGCGACGGGGGGCACAGCAGGGCAGCCCGCAGCGCGGCCAGTAGCCAATCGGGGGGCGGCTGGTGCGGCCGGAGGAGGAGGCAGAGCTGGGCGGGGGTGCAGCATGGCGGCCCGCACAGCGTGGCCGGCAACCGCGGTCGGAGGAGCGGGGGGGGGGCGCAGCAGGGCAGCCCGTGCAGCCGTGGCCGGCGGAGCGAGGGGGGGCATAGCAGGGCAGCCCGCAGCGCGGCTGGCAGCCAATGGAGGGGCGGCCGGTGCGGCCGGAGGAGGAGGAGGCAGAGTCGGGGGGGGGCGCAGCAGGGCGGCCCGCAGCCAATGGGCCGGGGTGGCGAGCACAGCCAGAGGAGGCAGAGCAAGGGGCGGGGGGCGCAGCAAGGTGGCCCGCAGCGCGGCCGGCAGCCGTGGCCGGAGGAGCAAGGGGGGGTGCAGCATGGCGGCCGGCAGCCAATGGTGGGGAAGGCACAGCCGGAGGAGCCAGCAAAACGGGGGGGGGCAGAGGAGGAGCCAAGGGGGGTGCCTTTTTTATGTTTTCTCCCCCTGCTCTTGGATCCTGGCTACGCCACTGGCAACATCAAGGGGATGTGAGTCCGTCCTGGAGAGGAAAACCCGTGCGCAGGGGAGAGGGACTAACGCAGGCTGCAGGGTGTATTTCAGTGCGATGTCGCCGTTGCACCGGGTGGGGAATCAGGAGAGAAGCTTCAGCAGGAGGAGCCCAGCGAGGGCCGGGAGGAGGAGCCCGGCTGGTCCCGGAGTCACGCCCGCCGCGCCGGAGGCTGCTGTGCATTTGGCTGTGGTTAGATCTGCACTAATCCCTGTGAAGGTCCCTGAACCCACTTTTATATTGGCGCAGACGGACTCGGAAGCGCAGCCCTTCATGATGGTCTGCACTTGACTTCCACCTGCGTGTTTGGGAGAAACAGGCGATTGTCAGGGGAGCAGCTCCACTCCTCCAGCTGGACTAGGACACAACGGCCTCCCCGCTCCTCATGGCCCCACCAACCTCCCCTGACCCCCCAGCCTCCTGGCCCTGGATGGCCTCCCCCTTCTCCTCCGCTAGGACAGAGTTTCACTCTGTGTTTGTAAACCAGTCACGTGCAGCCCCAATCCAGAGCCCACTGACAACTCCTAAATTGGATGAGGCCTGTATTAACCCCGTGGCTCATCTACAAAGCAGCAGCTCAGTGCTGGTGGCAGTAGTGGGATCTCTAAGCAGGGCAGCTTTGTAGTGAATTAAGGCACCATGATGGGACTCCACAAAACTAGGTTCAGTTCCCAGCTCTGCCACAACCTTTCTGTGCCACACTGGGCAAGTCAAGGCACTGCTCCGTGCCTCAGTTTCCCCACCTTTAAAATGGGTGTGAAAGATCTTTCATTTGCCTGCTTAGATTGCAGGCTCTTTGTGGGCAGGGACTGTGTCTCACTAGGATTCCTTCAGCATCTGGCAGAAGAGAGGACCCTGATCTCAGTCAAAGGTCTTTGCAGCACCCAGCACAAGAGGGACCCAAATCTTGCTCAGGGGTCTGTCCAGTGCCGGGCACAACAGGGGTTCCCAGGACTAAGCCAGGCCTTACAATAAGGAGTTTAGAGACTGAACTATTGACAGGCAATGGATGGAGGAGAACCAAAGGCACAGGGAGGGGAAGACACCGGCCCAAGTGTGACATTGCACCCCATAAAGCTTTATGGAAATATGCTTATGAATGTATATATGACATAACTCGAATATGTTTTATGCTAAATAGGCTATGTAACATATCTCTGCAAAGGTTATGATCTACTGAATCTATTCCTCCTATTTATATGCATGTATCATTTTTGTATTCAAAGTTATGAATATTGGCTGTGTACTCGCTTGATTTTAAGTAACCTAGTAGAGCATTTGGTCAGCTTCTTGAGAAATGAATGTGCAAATTAAGTGCCCAATCAAGAACCACTTAAGCCAACAATGAACGTGAAGATGCCAATCCACATCGGAGCTTTCCCAGGAACGTGGCTTGGCTGGTAAGGAACTCAGTCGTGCATGAACATGTGACTTGCCCATGTGACTCCAAAACTCCATTTTGTAGCTGGATTCTACACAGGGGGAGGAGGGGTGTCCACCCACAAGAGGAAGTCTATTTAAACCCCTGGGAGACCCCCTCCATTTTGTCTTCAGTTTAAAGAGATAGCCTCTCCATCCAAGGGATACCTGAAAGAAACTCTATGCATCCGAAGAAGTGAGGTTTTTACTCACGAAAGCTTATGCCCAAATAAATCTGTTAGTCTTTAAGGTGCCACCAGACTCTTTGTTTCTGAAAGAAACTGGAACAAAGGACAGGAACTACAGGGGGTGTGAGTGATTGCTGGACTTATTGGAACTCCTCTGAACGTGAGATTTTATCTGTATTCATTTTTCTTACTGTATTAGACATAGACTTGTGTGTTCTATTTTATTTTGCTTGGTAATTCACTTTGTTCTGTCTGTCATCACTTGGAACCACTTAAATCCTACTTTTTGTAGTTAATAAAATCATTTTTTACTTATTAATTAACCCCGAGTATGTATTAATACCTGGGGGGGGTGGGCAAACAGCCGTGCATATCTCTCTAGCAGTGTTATTGAGGGCAAACAATTTATGAGTTTACCTGGATAAGCTTTATACAGGGTAAAATGGATTTATGTGGGGTTTGGACCCCATCGGGAGTTGGGCATCTGAGTGTTAAAGACAGGAACACTTCTTAAGCTGCTTTCAGTGAAGCCTGCAGTTTGTGGGACGTGGTTCAGACCTGGGGCTGTGTTTGTGGCCGGCAAGCGTGTCTGGCACAGCCAGGCAGGGCGCTGGAGTCCCAAGCTGGCAGGGCAGGGAAAGCAGGGGCAGAAGTAGTCTTGGCACATCAGCTGGCCGTTCCCCAGGGGGTTTCTGTGATCCAACCCGTCACACCAAGTTCACAGTGGAGGCCAGCGCTGGGAACAGAACCCAGGTGTCCTGATCTGCAGCCAATACCGTTATCTAACGGCCCCCACCCAGCGTCTCGCTTCTACCCTACGGGGCGGGGGGAGGGAACAGCAAAGGAAAAATAACCCCAAAATAAATGAACTGAAGTTACTTATCGTTACGGTCCCAGCGAGGTCAATACAATGCGTCTCAGGTCCAGTACACGCTATGGTTCCTTCCTTGCATGGACCCTGGCTTGAGGGGAAGCAGCCACGGCAGCTCCGGCCGTTGGGTTTGGTGTCAGCCGGGGGCACTGGGAAGAAGCGGAGCAAACGCAGTCAGCTCGGGGGACGCGCCCCAGGCGGCGTCGGGGCAGGGAGAGCAGTTGGGGGGCTGCACAGCTCAGCCCTGGGCGCCCCCTGCAGGGGGAGCTGTAGCTCCGGGGACACCGGGGGCAGCAGGGGCAGGGGAGAGGTTTGCAGCAGGGAGCCCTGGACCCCGCCCCAGGTGGGGCCAGCTGGGTTCACACCTGGCAGGACCCTAAAGCCCCCCCCACTAAACTCCACCCATCCTGGGACTCAGCATTATTCCATGGGGTGGCCCCTACAAGGCAGGAGGACCAGTCTCAGGAAGGTAACGTGGGGCAGGAGGTGCAGGGGATGGGGGAGGAGAGGCGGACATGGGGATAGGTACTTGTAACTGTGGTTGTTCTGCAGGCGTCTCCCACGCAGCAAACGACGCTCGTTCTTGTTGCCATTCCATATCCAAAATTCATGGAGATGGTGCCAACTTTACAGTCACTGGATGGCACACAGCCCTTGAGAAAGCTCTGACTCTTCATTCCCTCTGCACCTGAGGAGAAGTCTGAGATTTGTTCCCCTTCCACTCCCACCCCATCAATGTCCTCTGTACAACAATGCCCTGTGCCATTATCTTTCGTCTGCCTATGGGGAAACTGAGGCACGGAGAGGAGAAGTGACTCACCCAAGGTCCCACAGGGCCTGACAAAGAGATAACAGCACCAAAACCCAGCACTTAGATCCTCCAGCTCCCCACTCAGCTGCCACCTAACCCTGGGGGCCCCGAATCTCCTACCCAGAAAGTCCTTTCGCTGCCAACGTTCCCACCAGGGGGTACGTGCCGGGCCGCCGAGATCCCGACACTGGGCATCCAGCCACCCCTTAGCCGCGGCGGGATTCACAGACTAGGTGTTCCCCTGATGATCTCACCTGCAGGGCCGGAGCCAGGGGATGCCTTCGGAGCACGCCCACCAGATCCGGCCCTGCACTAAGCCCAGCTGGGGGAGGAGATGCTGGGTTGCTCCCCCCGGATACCCAGGAGCCCAGTGGGTTGGACGCTTCCCGTGGATGTGGGGGAATCAGGGTCCAGGGAATGATTAACTATTTAATACAACGTGCGGCATTTTCAACAGGGGAGACCCACCCAGAGGCCAGGGGGCCAGGCAAGACCGTAGGAAGGGAGAGATCTGGGCTGAAGTCCCCAGC
This sequence comes from Trachemys scripta elegans, assembly GCF_013100865.1. Lineage (NCBI taxonomy): Eukaryota > Metazoa > Chordata > Testudines > Emydidae > Trachemys > Trachemys scripta. Next base: position 14,161,483 of record NC_048321.1, read on the forward strand.
CTGATTTTGGCCAAGTGGAGATTTGATCTTGGCTCCCCCAGGGCCAAGCTACTGGGGTCTCCTGTCAGCCCCTCCTCCAATGCCGTCTTCTGCAAGGAAGGACTGACCCTTCAGACACCCGACTACCGGCGAGGGGTTCCCAGCTGTGGAGCCCAACCAGAGCTGGGCGCCTCCGTGAAGCTAAGAGGTAAGGCCAAATTCCGAGTGAGGGGCGGGGCTTAGGCCACACCCCTCTCCTCGGCGTTTCCTATTGGCTGGCTTAGGCGGCTCCTGCTGGCTGTGCTGGCTTTTGCGGATCCCATCCTGAGTGGGCCCCGGCCCACGGGCTGGCTAGTCACCTGGACTGATTCCCAGGCGCAGCTACAGTGGACACATGTGGCCACCAGAGGCTTCAATTGTGGCCGCCGTGAATTTTGGGGTCCCAGAGCCCGTTCCCCAAGCTCCTGGCACTGGCTCTGCCCCCTGGAGCAGCACTGTGGGGGCGGTGGTGTTTCCTTAGAGAGCCGTAGGGAGGCTGGCTCTGTCCGGGGGAGGGAGGATCTTGCTTTCTCTCCTCTCCCCCTTTGCCACGGATGAACTAGAAAATCATTCCCTGATATTTACAACGGCTTTGCTACCAAAAAAGTCTGAATCGCTTTTTTACAGCAAACTCCTTCTGTTCAGTTCATACAGTTCATCGCAACTGTGTCCCGTTGGTGGTATTCTATCTAGCACCTCTTCTTCTTCACACCGTCCGGGTGTCTGCCTGTACTGCCGGCACGTCAACCTGTCGCCAGGACAGTGTCTGAACTGTAAAAACTGCAGCCACTGTGAATTTGCTGGGCCTTTCATGTGAGACCCACTGCTTGCAACACCGAGACTGAGACCCCTTTGGTGTACTAGCCCACAGGGTGCAGCACAGAACCCAGGAGTCCTGGCTCCCAGCCATTGCCTGTTTGAACCCAGCCACCCCACTCCCGTCCCAGAGGAAGGTGTAGAACAGAACCCAGGAGTCCTGGCTCCCAGCCATTGCCCGTTTGAACCCAGCCACCCCACTCCCATCCCAGAGGAAGGTGCAGCACAGAACCCAGGAGTCCTGGCTCCCAGCCATTGCCTGGTTGAACCCAGCCACCCCACTCCCGTCCCAGAGGAAAGTGTAGAACAGAACCCAGGAGTCCTGGCTCCCCAGTCTCCTCCCTGACCCAGGTTGGTTAGGGTCCATCTCACCTATCCAGTATGACTTCGGTAAGGAAGATGGCACAAGAGTCTTGCCCAGCTGGGCAGGTCTCCATGCTGCCCGTGCAGTTGTTCCCTGGTCCATTGCAAACCTCACACTGCAGACAGGTCCCTGGAGAAGGAGAGAGAACATGATGGTCTAGATTTGTCCCTTCCTTGCCCCCTCACTTTCCCCTGAATTTAACTGACCCCAGCTGAGGATCTGGCCCCATTGACACCAGTGGAGCCCACTGACCCCAACTGGGAATCATGATGTAGAAATGCCTTTTATATTGCCTTGAGCTCACGTGCATGAAATTCAGATCTGTTTCCTTTCCGACAAACTCATCTTATTGGAAAACCCGGGAGGTGGGTCCTCTAAACCCTCCCCCAGCCTAACAGGAGGGACCACTGGACCCAGGGACCAAGTGAATACAGGAGACAACCAATGAGAAAAACAGGGACTGAGGTGAAGGTCATAGGTTCAAAACAAGGGTACCGGATGGGGACACCGAGCAGAGAACCCCGGACAGCACCCACTGCTCCTCAAAGGCGTCGAGGGAGCCAGCGAGCGCTGCCCAGTGCCACTCTGCCCGGATGTGTGAGCGGATGGAGGATCGGAATTAGGCCCCACAGTCGCAGAGCACCCCCTCGTCTAGCATCCTCCTCCTGGTAGTGTAGATGGAGAGTTTGGGCCAGGAGGAGGTTGACGAGGAGATCTCGCGACTTCGTGGGGCCATGGATGGGGTGTGCAAAAAGGAACAGGTGTGGGGAAAAGTGTAGCCAGAACCTCAACAAGAGGTTCTGGAGGAGCTGGAATAGGGGCTGCAACCTGGCACATTCGAGATAGGCGTGTGCCAGGTTCTCCTTCACGCCGCAAAAGGGACAGGCCTCAGGTACGGGTGTGAACTGCACCAGGTACACGCCCATGCTCACGGCTCCGTGAAGGAGCCGCCAACTGATGTCCTCGGCGAGCCGTGGGACCAAGGTGGAATAAAGGCTGGCCCACCAGGGCTTCTCACCCCCTTTAGGTGGAAGATAGTCCCGCCACTTGGTGTCGGGGCAGGACGCGAGGGTGAGGAAATGCAGTGTGTGGAGCACGAGCGTGTACAGTTGGTCTCTAGGCACGGTTCGGAACCGGACCAGCCTCAGGGTGTGCAGCTGGCTCAGGGTGTGAGAACGGGAAGGCCGGGGTGGCTCACGAAACAGGGGCGAATAAAAATGTCCGGAGGGCCCGGGGGGAGGGGTGGGCGGGGAGTGCTGTCTTGCAGGGCCCACTGAAAGAAGACGAGAGAAACGGGTGACAAGGCGGCCTCCACTTCCCAAAGTACACGCAGGGGGGTCGGAAGGGTGGAGATCCCCATGCGTTGACCGAGCACATGGGGATCCACCCAGTCCCCCCATCGTAGTCCAGGAGGTCTCCGACCCTGGCGGTTTCTGCCAGGACCAACCTCCAGCGCACTGAGGGAGACTCCGCCACGTGCACACGTAGATCAGGGTTGTGTAGCAGGGAATCTGCGAGGAGGTCTGCCCCCTCAGTGGCCACAAAGGACTTGGTCACCGAAAAGAGCTTCCAGGTCTGGAGGAGGTCCTGGTAGAAGACCGGCAGCTCTGAGAGGTCTCGCGGAAGACCCCTCGGGTGGAGAAAAAAGCTGCCAGTCATATCGGAGCCCTCGGAGGTGGCGGAGGAAGGCGTGCGCCAACATGCTCCACGCTGGACTACCTGCACCATAAAGGAGTCTCTGCAGGGCCTGGAGGCGGAAGACATGGACTTGGTTGCAAAGGCAGACTACACCCTGCACTGGTGGAAATCCCCTTTCAGGAATGTCCTTGGTTTCTGGCCAGTTCTGAAATGTGCCCAGTCACGACTCGGTTTTAGTGATTTAAAGTGTAAATATTTCCCCCCTTTTCCAGAATTGTTTCACTCCTTATCACAGGGACTTCGTGACTTCCAGCCCTCTCCTTCTCGGACGTTGTCACTCAGACGCCCCCAGCTCAGCCCCCGTTATTTTCTGGCTTCTTTTTGGTTACGTTCATTAAGAGTTTTACCCAGCAGGCGGCTCTGAGCTGTTGGTACTTTGTAGAAGTTAGGAAATCAGCCCCATAGGAACGGACCCCACTCACCCGTAGCCAGGAGAGCGGCGAGGATGCAGATGACAAGAGAAGCCTCCATGGTGATGGGGAAGCAGTAGATCGGCGCTGGGGTCTCGGATGCAGCTAAATCTCTGACAGGGGGATTGATCACAGACAGGCTGAAATGAGATCAGACGAAGGATTGTACATGCACAATCCAGGTGACACGGTGGGTGGAACCACAGTCATTTGCTACAGCTCTGGGGTAGCCGTAGCACTGAGCCCTTGGTGGCTGGTATGTTCGTGGCACCCACACAGATAAGTCAGAGGCAAACCTGAAATGCTCCTGCTGGAAGGTTACAGCGTGAGGTGACTCTGTTTCTGGGAATCCAGAACAATCACCGACAAGAACACAAACAAGAGGGACACAAAGCAGGCTGCTCTCTAAACAGAGGGAGACAAAGCAGGCTGCTTCCTGTGGCAGCGAGAGACAACTCACCCCACCTTGTTCTAGGCTGGTTCTTTCCAGACTGCATCTGGTCCCATGTCTCCCTGCAGAGCCCCCACGACTGCCAAAAGGACCAGGAAACCCCACTCCCACCCACTCTTAAAGCAATAGCTTGCCAATGCAAACAGTGCTTGATACACAGAGTTCAGGTCTCTGCAAAGCGGCTCTCAGCCACGCACTATTTTTAACAGCGGAGGGATCCTTGGGCCCGGAAAAGGGAAAACCTGTATCCCTCCTCCAGAGCCAAATTCCCTCTGTGCCCCCACCCTGCAGATCAGGGCCTGGGGCCCCTGCACCATCACCCCAGGTTCCCAGGGGGAGGAGGAATTGCACTGACCCCTCCCCACACTCAGGTGAATTTTTTTCTCCACACCACACAGCTGTGACACCTCCCCCACCCAGTTGGGGTCCCTCACGTTGCCACAGGCCATCAGGGAGCCATAGGCTGGGGGGAGACATTCCCCCTCCCTCCTGGTGACAGGTACCTCTGCCTCCCCTTCCCCCATGCACTGTGCTGGGGCACTTCCCACCCTTGCAGGGTGTCACAGCATTGCCAGTGCTCTGCAGCTGCCTCAGTTTCCCCACTCTCAGCCACCCTCATGCTCTGTTGTGCCAGGGCAGAGCTGATTTCCCTGCTCCCGGCAGAAGGAGTCCAAAAGTTTACACTGAAGTCAGAGTCCCCTCTCCGGTGTGGCAGCAGGCAGCTTTCTCCTGACACATCCTGTCAGTTTCAGGCAGCTGTTTGCACTCGCTGGGTACAGAACTGGAGTTTAACCGTGCTTCTCCCTTGATACGACCCCGCTGCAGCTGTCAGTTACCCCGTTTGCACGCTGGCTCTCGCCTTCATCAGCATTCATAGAGTGGAGGAGTGGGGCTGGCAGCCAGGACTCCTGGGTTCTATCTTGGCTTGGGGAGGGGAGTGGAGTCTAGTGGTTACAGCATCAACAGACTGAAGGGGTATCACTTACCCAAATGCTCCTTAAAGTAAAATTTGCGTGGGGTGAAGTCGGTGAAAACTCTGCAGAGTGGAAAAGCTGCACCCGTCTCTCGTTCTGGCCTGTCACACCTGGGCTCTCTCTGTCTCTTCTTATAGAAGGGCTCAGATACCTGCTGTGATGCAATATAGAAATCTGTAAGATTTGCATGCTTCATCAGGTAGAATATATACATTTCTATTCTTCTCACTGGCCCTGCCCCCCTTTCAGCACCTGTGCACACAAATTCTCCTCCCTTCCTGCCAGGGAATCAAATTAGAGGAATGAGTGAAACCAACTCCCTTTAAGAGGCTTGGGGTGGCAACGTAGGCAGCGGGTCACACAAGGGACAGAGCGGATGGACTTCTAGGTCATGTCCTTGGGAGAAGCAGGACGCCTGGGTTCTATAGAGTGGAAGCAGGGCACAGTGGAGTAGGGTTGGGTGGGCCTTGGAAATCTGGGTTCCATAAGAACGTGGGATCTAGTTAATGCAGGAGGAAGGAGGCCAGCTGGTCAGGACTCCTGGATTCCATAGGGGCGGAGGGGGAGGGAGGCTAGTAGTTAAAACTGGTTGCCAGGATTCCTGGGTTCTCTCTCCAGCTCTGGGAGGAGAGTGGGGGCTAGTAAGGTAAAGCAGGGGGCCTGGGAGGCTGGACTTCCACATTCTGCCTCCAGCTGTGTGGTCTGGTGGATTAAAACAAAGGTCTGGGAGTCAGGACTCCTGTGTTCTAGGCCCAGCTCTTAGGTGGAAGCAGGAGCTCATGGGTTACAGCAGGGCTAGGAACCTGGTTTCCCTTTTCAGCTCTTCCAATCACTCTGTGTCCTTGGGAAAGTCACAGGATCTGTCTCTCCTTTTCGTTGCACATGTTATAACAACATTGCTCCCCTCCACCAGCTCTTGTAATAACTTTTGCAAAATTCTTGGTACATTTGGGCATGAGGGCCAAAGCGCTGAGGGTGTTTTTGATCCTTTTCCTTGTTCATCCCATTGACACACAATTTAAGCCCCATTTAAATGCAGAACGGAACAGAGGAACCTGAACATGGAGAGCATCCCGGGCCCTGCAATGCAGTTGAGATTCTACCAGGCTGGTAAAGTCATGCCCGGGGTTCCCATCACCTTCCTAATGACCTTGACAACAGCTCAATTTTCAAGCTGGTTGTAATTTGAGCTTGACCTCTGCATCTCTTCCTTCTGTTCGTCAGCCCCAGCTCCCTCACACTGTGTCATAAACGTTATGCAAGCGTAGAGATGGATTCCCGCCCCCAGTCTAAGAGGAAATGTCAGATTAAATCAGAAACATACACACCCAGCCCTGCCGAAAACCTCACAAATCTGAAAATCATAAAACCGTTGGTGGAAAATTGCAGGTAAAAAAAAATTCATCCAGAAAATGAAAATTGTCCAGCTGATAATATAAAATAATGTTGGTTGAAAAGCGCTAAAAACTGGATACATTTTGGCTACAAACTGCTACAAAGTGACCAATGATTGGCCTAAACGTGAATAATTTTCAGCCTAAACCCAACAATGTTTTGAGGCCAAACTATCAAAACCCAAACAGTTTTCAGAAAAAAAAAGTGAAAAATGTAATGTTTCCAGCTGAAAACTGAACAATTTTTTGGCCCAGAAACTGCCAAAATCAAAATCACCTTAAAGCTGAAAAAAGTCACAGACTGAAAAACATTTGAGTTCCCAACTATTTTCAACCAAAATGTTCTGGAAGCTGAACAATTTTCGGCTGAAAACCAAACGAGTTCAGGCAAAGATCAAGCAATCTTTAGCCCAAACCTGCCAAAATCTTTGGACTCAAATTTGGACAATTTTTAGTCCAAATCTTCAGAAAACGTGACTATTTTCAGCCAAGAAATGAAAAGAACATGGCCCAAACCTGCTGAAAACAGAAAAAAAATAGTTTTGTTTTTTTGGGGGGAAGGGGGATACAAAAATTAAAATTTAGGAGCCATGCAGGGGCCCTTGCTGTGAAAAAGTTTGAGTAAAAAAACCCTGATTTTTCCATTAAAAAAAGTTGTGATGGAAAGTTTCCTCACAGATTCCCATGGAAGTTCCAGGGAGCTGCTGGCCCCTCACTGAAACTGGACAATGGAGGTGGGGGTGGGGGTTTGATTGACCCTCTCCCAATACCAAAATAAAGGGGAAGGGCCGAAGCGAAAGCAGGATCTTGAGACTGACAGGCCCCAGGGCCAATGGGGAGATGCCAACACTTCAGGTCATAGAATCGTTGAATATCAGAGTTGGAAGGGACCTCAGAAGGTCATCTAAGTAGTATATGGTTTGATAGCTTTCATCACCATGCATTTTTTGGCAGGATTCCATGCCCCATTCGCGGCTTTTGTTCCGCCCTCCCACCCCATTTCTGTTGGCGCCGAAGTTTGGCGCCGTTGGCCATTTTGATTTTTTTTTCTTATTTTTGTGTGTGTGTGTTTGAATGCGGGAAGTGTTGTGTGTGTGTTTGTGCTTGGATACATTGAGAAAAAAAGGTTGAAAGACTAGAGCGAGAGAAGTTTTAAAGCTGAAAAAGAAAGTTGGGGTAAGGTTTAGAGAAAAAAAGGGAGAAAAAGGTTATTGGGTGAGGTTGAGTAAGGAGAGCTGTGAGAGAAAAAGGTTAAAAGACTAGAGTGAGACAAGTTTAAAGTTTGGGTAAGGTTTATTGAAAAAAGGTGATTGTGTAAGAAGAGCTGTTGTTAAACGGCAGGTTACACTGGTCTACAATTTTTGAGAAGTCGTCTGCTTCAGAGATAAAATGTGCTATTTATTATGTATTTTGATGTGCTGAATTCAAATATGACAATTAAAAAACTGATTGGCTACTGTTTCTAAGATATTTAGTTTTTACATTTTATGTCTATGTATATTGTGTAGATAGTAGAGTTTTAATCCTAAATTGTAAACCTAGGTCTTTTCATGTGTTTATGGTTGCTTTACATGATAATATTTCACCTGTCCTGTTTATGTAACACTTTAAAAACCAGCAAAAGGGTTATATAAATAAAATTTATTATGAAACAAAAGGCAAAAACTATTATGTACACAGTTTAGTCCTATTCAGTGTCTACTCAGCGCTTCTTGGCTTGTCTCTTGTATTCCTTAAATGGAGCATCTCTTGTCACTGTCCAGCAATAGTCTGCAAGCATTGATGGGCTCCATTTGCCCTGATAGCATTTCTCCATTGTTGAAATGTCCTGGTGAAATCGCTAGCCGTGCTCGTCGCTCACTGCTCCGCAGTTCGGTGGAAAAAAATCAAGATGAGAGTGCAAAAAATGTATCTTTAGTGACATGTTGCAACCAAGGCTTTTGTATGCCTTGAGGAGGTTTTCCACCAACAACCTGTAGTTGTCTGCCTTGTTGTTTCCGAGAAAATTTATTGCCACTAACTGGAAGGCTTTCCATGCTGTCTTTTCCTTGCCACGCAGTGCATGGCCAAATGCATCATCTTGAAGAAGTTCACGAATCTGAGGACCAACAAAGACACCTTCCTTTATCTTAGCTTCACTTAACCTTGGAAATTTTCCA